>NC_053390.1:361403922-361622510 GCF_905171765.1 Bufo bufo
ATATCTGCCACGGATTTTGCTTATAAACTCTATAGCGAACTCTATATGTGGAGTTTGTTACACATTTGCCATGTACAGGGTGGGCCATTTATATGGATACACCTTAATAAAATGGGAATGGTTGGTGATATTAACTTCCTGTTTGCGGCACATTAGTATATGTGAGGGGGGAAACTTTTTAAGATGGGTGGTGACCATGGCGGCCATTTTGAAGTCGGCCATTTTGAATCCAACTTTTGTTTTTTCAATAGGGAGAGGGTCATGTGACACATCAAACTTATTGGGAATTTCACAAGAAAAACAATGGTGTGCTTGGTTTTAACGTAACTTTATTCTTTCATGAGTTATTTACAAGTTTCTGACCACTTAGAAAATGTGTTCAATGTGCTGCCCATTGTGTTGGATTGTCAATGCAACCCTCTTCTCCCACTCTTCACACACTTATAGCAACACTGCAGGAGAAATGCTAGCACAGGCTTCCAGTATCTGTAGTTTCAGGTCCTGCACATCTCGTATCTTCACAGCATAGACGATTGCCTTCAGATGATACGAGATGTGCAGCACCTGAAACTACGAATACTGGAAGCCTGTGCTAGCATTTCTCCTGCGGTGTTGCTATCAGTGTTTGAAGAGTGGGAGAAGAGGGTTACATTGACAATCCAACACAATGAGCAGCACATTGAACACATTTTATAAGCGGTCAGAAACTTGTAAATAACTCATGAAAGAATAAAGTTACGTTAAAACCAAGCACACCATTGTTTTTCTTGTGAAATTCCCAATAAGTTTGATGTGTCACATGACCCTCTTCCTATTGAAAAAACAAAAGTTGGATTCAAAATGGCCGACTTCAAAATGGCCACCATGGTCACCACCCATCTTGAAAAGTTTCCCCCCTCACATATACTAATGTGCCACAAACAGGAAGTTAATATCACCAACCATTCCCATTTTATTAAGGTGTATCCATATAAATGGCCCACCCTGTATTTCACCATTGCAAAGGATGACAGAATTGGCATGCTGTGGATTTCAGATCTGCATAGCAAGTCAATGGATATTTTTTCACAGTGTGTGGATGCGATTTGTTAACTTTTTTCTACTTTGCTACTTTTGTGTTTCATGTGAACATACAGTCATGAGAAAAACAAAGTACAGTGTAGACCCCCTTTAATTCTATGGTTTTACACATCATAAAACACTAAAATAACATCTGCTCCTTAGACGTTCTTACAATTAGATAACCATTTCATTATTTATTCAACACAAATGAAAATAATATGGAAAAGCTATGTGTGAAAAATTAAGGGGGTCATTTATGAAGCTGAAATATGCCTATATTAGGCAGGGGTGCACCACCAATGAGGCGAGGTGTGGCGATTGCCTCAGGCAGCACCAGGTAGGGGCAAGAGGGGGGCAGCAAAAGGGTCATGGGCAATGATTGCTTCCATTGTGGAAACGCTTATCTCTACATATTCAACTGCATCGCTGTACTCAGGACAGCAATACAGTTGAATGCTGCAACGGGGCACATGAGTGATGTCTCCCTGGCCCACCGTTTACTCTAATAGGCTTTAGTCCTAGTTCCTGTAGCCTATCAGAGGCCAGCATCATCATTATCGTGCTGCCTGAGCCGGGCTGCATAGAGCTGAGGGCACAGACTAGAAGAGGCTGTGTCCTGCACTGCATCGCTGACAGCAAAACGGAGGTAAGTATTTGAGTTTATTATATTTATTTGGCAGCATGCTGTTGGGCCACAATAGGGTGGGGATCATTATTTTGTAACTGGAGAAAGCACTATGGGGACAAAACTGATAAATTTCAGTGGCTCAACTGTCATAGAAGCATGGAATAGGTGGACTCTCCTAAGGCAACACCCGGTGACAAAAAAGATTGAATCCAGAGAAAAATTTAGTATGGAGGGCACTCAAATATCCGGTTGTTTGCATAGAAACTACGCCCAAAAATAGTTATATAATTTTGGGACTTTATTCCTATATTACCAATAAAAAAAAACGTATCCTTCCTAACATATATATCATAACATGTCAATCAAATTAAAAATTCATTACATATGCATATATAAAAAAAATAAAAAATAAAAATATATATAATAATCGATGAAGATAAAGATAAAAATAAATAGTCATAATTGTGTATGCGTACACTGGAGTATATTATACCCCCTGTATGATAATATCAAATTTACATTTGCTGATATTCAGCAATGGGGAATGAGGTCAAACTTTCCAGTGTCTATATATTAGCATTGCGTATTTCACAGCAAGCTGACTTCAAAGTCAGCTTGCTGTGAAATACGCAATGCGACTATATAGACACTGGAAAGTTTGACCTCATTCCCCATTGCTGAATATCAGCAAATGTAAATTTGATAATATACTCCAGTGTACACATACACAATTATAAATAAGAACTCATTGGGATTGGAATTTGAAGCCCATCTTATGACAATTTATTTTATCTTCATCGATTCTTATATATATTTTTTGCATATGTAATGAATTTTTAATTTGATTGACATGTTATGATATATATGTTAGGTAGGATAAGCTGGTTTTATTGGTAATATATGAATAAAGTCCCAAAATTATATAACTATTTTTGGGCGTAGTTTCTATGCAAACAACCGGATATTTGAGTGCCCTCCATACTAATTAATTTGACTATGGGGACATGGCAGCTGTAAAAAGGAGCTTTTTTTTTTTACTGGCACACAATATAAGGGGCAACTATAGGGACTTCCGTTCTACTGGGGGCACTAAAAGGGGGTAGTTTTTTTTATAAAGGACCATTTTTTGTACTGGCACATAAGGGGGCATTTTTTTTACTTAGTGCACATTATAAGGGAGCATTTTTGTACTGGCACACATTCTAAGGTGACCACTATGGGGACATTTGTTCTACAGGGGGCACTAAAAGTTTTATTATTTTTTGTACTGGCACACTTTATAAAGGAGCAGTTTTTGTATTGGCATTATAAGGGAGCATTATAGGGGGGAATTATTAATACTCGGGGAACTGTGGGGGCATTATTACTTCTGGGGGCAAAATGAAGGACATTCTTATTATTGGATGAACTGTTACCACATAGTGCACTCTGTCAGACATTTGTTACTATTGGTGGGACTTTTGGGAGGACTGTTACATTGGGAGGCACCCTGGCACAGTATCAGCTTAGCACAATTATTTTTGGAGGACACTGGGTTTACGGCACTATAAGTTTCATTCACACTATTTGCTGGGTACAGTTATTTTTTGGGACACAGTTTGCCAATAATTACTGAAGGGGGCACTATCTGTGTGGTACTAGTATTTTCATGGGGATTGTTTCTGCAGCATAGTACAGTATTAGGGAGCACAGTGGACACAGTATTGGGGGTGGCAGGATGGGATATTCAGAAGGTGGTGGAGATAAGAGATGGCTGAAAGAAATCATTGGAAAAAGAACACCTACATCAGAGGACACATCACTGGATGTAAGGGTACTTTCACACTTGCGTTAAAGTTTTCCGGTATTGAGTTCCGTCCTAGGGGCTCAATACCGGAAACAAACTGATCAGTTTTATCCTAATGCATTCTGAATAGAGAGCAATCCGTTCAGTATGCATCAGGATGTCTTCAGTTCAGTCACTCTTACAGTATTTGGCTGGAGAAAATACCGCAGCATGCTGCGGTATATTCTCCGTCCGGAATGCCGGCATTATTTTCCATTGAAATGCTTTAATGCCAGATCCGGCACCAAGTGTTCCGGCAAAACGGATCCAGTTTTCCGGTCTGCGCATGCGCAGATCTTTAAAAATGCAAAAAAAAAAAAATACCAGAATACCAGATCCGTTTTTCCAGATGACACCGGAGAGACAGATCTGGTGCTTTAATGCATTTGTTAGAGGGATCCGCATCCGGATCTGTCTACGAATGTGTTGTGGCCAACCAAGAGTCAGTCACATGATGATCGTTGCCACGTGTTCAGGTGAATGGCGCCGACGGAGGAAAATGACAGAAGTCAGTGTCAAAACTCTTCCAGGAACCCAAAGTGGGAGTGTCCTGGGCCTTTTATTTATACACAGTTCAAAAAGGGCGTAACCTCTCAAAGTAAAATATGATTGGTTTACAGATATTTCAATAATGGCTTTTGATTGGTACACAAATAATACTTCTGATTGGTTAGAACTGAATCCATCTATTGATTGGTTAATATTTTATAAGTTTTCCCCTTCCCAATAACGTGTTAACTGCTGAGTTAGTTTTATTTTTAGCAAGAAATGCATATTTGGTTATTAGTACGTACATACGCTTATCTTATCTTAACACACACGGCTAACTTCTATAGTTTTTGCTTATGTCATTTTTTTCCAATTGTCACCATATTCTTTCACGCACACAGAAAAAATGAAAACATAAATGAATTTTAATATCCACTTTCAGAAAAGCTGGATCATTTCCTTAACATTTCCCTCCTCTTTTTAAATTTTTCTGTGGGCGCCTTGAAGAATCTCTTCACATGGTAGACGTTTTGTTCTGAAGGCTTCATTGCATCATGTGTGTGTGTCTTGCTAAGTACTAACCTGCCTGAGCAAACAAATGATCCCTTAGACAGCCCGTACTTCACAGAGTATACAGATAAGCTGCATAGACCATGCGATGCAAGCATCGATTCCAGTCTGTCTAGTAGTTGTTATTTCACTAAGCATACTTACATTATATTAAAACCACATACGGCACACAAACACACACTATCTAAGTGGATGTAGGTGCAGCATTGTTGTTCCATGCATCATTGTCCATAGTTCTGGATACACCTTCTTCTGCTCCTGTGTTGGAATCTCTAGGAGCTGGTAGGTCAGCTATACCGCTCGGAGCATCAGCAGTAAGCCTAAAAGTTTCTGTGTAGCTGTGGTCCTCTGTTGTAGAATCAGGAAGATGAACATCATCTTAGGCGTTGCTGTCCCTTGGTTGGACAGTGCTGTCAATCATGGCATATCCCTTGACCAATATGGTGCAACCTGGAAGTGTAGCTATGTGGAGTAGGCCTGGAACCGCCTTGAAAGTCCACCTCCGTCCACCTCCGTCCTCCTCTAGTCAATGCTATGGACGCTTCGGTGATGGGAAACCTGGGACAGACACTTCCTTCCTGCCAAAAATGTGCCTCCATCCGAACTTCCACTTAGGTCCCTGAGCTACCATATTTTTCTCCCTATATGACACTGCTATGGGGGATCTGTGGATCACAGATAAATAGCATCTTATGCTATTTGTCATCCACAGATCTCCCCCATAACAGTGTCAGCCACTGTGAATGACCCCCAATACAGGGGGTGGGGGCTGGCATCTACACTAGTTTTTTAATGGCAGCGGGGGCCCAGAGCAGTCATTGTATTCTATTGCACCGGGCCCCACTCACTGTACTAATCGTATCTACGGTAACTGCAGGCAATGTTTAACTATAGAATATGTTCGATCCAGCTGTCTGTACTTACGACGATAGCAGGCAGGAGGCTGGCGGGCAGGCGGGCACTGGCAGGGTAACTCACTACGTCACGTGCCCGCGCCACCTGCTTCATTCATAAAGTGGGCGGAGCAGGCACGTGACGTAGGAAGTTACACTGCCAGTGCCCGCCCACCCAGCCTCCTGCCTCCTGTGGTCGTAAGTTCAGGCTGCTGGATCGAATATATTCTATAGTTAAACATTGCCTGCAGTTACAGTAGATACGATTAGTACAGTGAGCGGGGCCCGGTGCAATAGAATACAGTGACTGCACCGGGCCCTGCTGCCATTACAAAACTAGATGCTGGCCCCCAGCCCCTCCTCCCTCCTCGCTGATACACACGCCGGCCACGCTGTGCAGTATGCGGTCGGCGGTGTATCAGTGTAAACGCACTGCCATTTTCCTCCCACTTTTTTTGGGGGGGGAAATTGCGTCTTATAGGGCGAAAAATACGGTACTTATTCCAGAACAGAAAGTGATAAACGCAGTAACAGTGCAACCTGAGTGATTCCATTTGGGACCACAACTATAGTGTCTCCATACTGTTGAGAGTGATCCCTAGGGTCTTCAGTATGTGTCCCAGTATCTCCCCAGTGAAGTGGGTACCTCTGTCTGACTCTATCACTTCTGGAATCCCATATCTGCAGACTACCTCTGACAATATTTTCTTAGCATTGTTTTTGGCCGTTGCCGTAGTTACTGGCCAGGCTTCTGGCCAGCCTGAGAATACATCAATAACTACAAGTACATACTTATGTTGCTCACCTTGGATAGCTGTATGTAATCCACCTGCACTCTTTGAAACGGGTACAAGGGTTTGGGAGTGTGTTTCTTGGGGGTCTTTACAAACCTCTCAGGGTTATGTCTGGCACAAGTAAGACAACCCTGAACAAACTTTTCAAAGAGGGTCTGAAGTCCAGGTGAAAACCAATGTTCTAACATTAGTGCTCTCATAGCTCCTTTTGACAAATGAGTAGGGCCATGTGCTAAATTGGCCATCATTGGATACAAACTCTGAGGCAAACATGTTCTGCCATTTACCTGCCAGAGCTCTCCTGTCTTCGTGGCCCCCGCCTCCATCCATACCTTTTTGTCTTGAGGCGTTATCTGAGCCTGTAATTCCTGCAAGAGCGACAAATCTGGCATAGTTGGAAAAAACAATGTCTGGAGCAGCAGACCAGCTGCTTGTTTGGCCTGCTTGAGCATTTCCCACAGCTAGTGAATCATCTTGCTTCACATGGGCTGGTACTTTAACAATGGCTACCTATGTGGGCAGCTCTAGAGTCTCTATGAGGCTCTGTACTGCTTCTGAATGTTTCATTGGTTTGCCCGATGAATTCAGAAATCCCCTAGTTTTCCAGATAACACCAAAGTCATGTGCTACCCCGAAAGCATACCTGGAATCAGTGTAACAATTTATTCTCAGTCCCTTACCCAATGTACATGCATCAGTGGGTGCCTTCAACTCCGCCTCCTGTGCGGAAGCACAGGATGGGAGTGTTTTTTGTATGATTGCCTTACCATCTTGGATTACCGCATACCCAGTGACAAAGTGTCCTTGTTCATCATTCCACCATCTGGAGCCATCTACAAAATACTCAGCATCAGGATTAGTTAATGGTGTTTCAGTAACATTTGGTAACCCTTTTGTTTCTGCAATCATCAATTCATGACAGTTATGATTTGCAACTGGATCCGACATTTCTACTACTCCCACTCCCCCCTCCTCTTCTAAATCCACTGGCAACAAAGTAGCTGGATTTAGAACAGTACATCGCTGTAAGGTAATGTGGGGACTGAGTAGTGTCATCTCATATTTTGTGATTTTGGCTTGAGACAAATGTTTCAGCTTGGTGGTGTGTAGTAGTTTAGCAACTGAATGTGGTACTTGTAATGTGAGAGGGTGTTGTAGTACCAAGTCTTCTGTTTTTAGCACTAATTCAGAGGCTGCAGCGACAGCTCTGAAACATGTGGATAGTGCTCTGGCAATACTATCCAAACTGGTAGAATAGTATGCAATGGGCCGCATACAGTCACCGTGTTTCTGCGTCAGTACACCTTAGGAAAATCCCCCTTGCTCATGACAATACAATGTGAAATTTTTTTGGTAATTGGGGATGCCCAATGCTGGTGTTGTGGTGAGAGTGAGTTTTAATGCATGAAATGAACTCACAGCTCCTGGTGTGAGTTCAAAAGTCTCTCCCTTGAGGCAGTCATATAGTGGCTGCATCATCTGAGAGCAATCCTTAAAGGGGTTGTCCGAGTTATTTTTTTGTTCTTTCTATGTTCCTAACTGGGCAAATATAACAGCTTTCCAATTAACTCACTTTATCTGCAGTGCCTGGATTATCAGCTTTGACTGAGGGTCACATGACTTGTGATGTCAGCTTCTCTCCCTGCTCTGATAAAGTTTAAACTTACAAGCCTGTAAACGAGACGTCACTGTGCTGGCCACGCCCCCCTTCACTGCCGGCTGTCTGCTCTATCCTAGGATTCTTAACCCCTTCAGCTGCACAGACTGGCTAGCTGCAGCAGGCAGTGAGGAGACAATTCTGGCACTGGTGCTGACAGACTAGAGATAGCATTGCACAAGAAGGTAGGGGAAAGATCCTGTGTGTATTAGCAGTGTCATTATACAGCTGGGACTTATAGTTCTACACTTAAGAGTTGCTTGAAATTCGGATATGAGTGGCTCTACTTTGTGTGGAGGATTCTGGCTGGGTGCACGGTCAAATGTAAACCCCCGTTTACTTGGTAAATGCTAAAAGAAATGAAATGACCGGCACTCACAATATACTAGGGTCACGCAAAGAATGCTAATGTCAGATTTAAAATTTATTCACATCTATAACACACATAATAAAACGTCTAAATTGGCCAATACTGCTAAATTCCAATAAAAGTTACAATATAAAATACTGGACCACCTGAATCTACAATCATATAGTCTTAATGGCTAAGATAGATCACAATATACAAATGTACAAAATATTCGCTGGTTTGTTGCAAAAGTTCGTAATCAAACTTTGGTGGAGTAATAGATCAAATGGAAAAGTTGCTTCGAAAAATATATTTTCGAATGAAAATATTCGAAGGAAAAAATATCTTCGAATGAAAAAATATTTTCGAATGAAAAAGGGAGATGTATTGGGTATATGGGTGCACAATGGCTGAATGCTTCCTCAGTGCTAATGTTCACACTCGAACCGTATTGCGGCGATAGTTCAGATGAAGAGTGAATTCGATATGGTCGCTGGGTTCACTGTGGTAATTTAAATGGAAGGTAAATTCAATCTAGCCACTTGGTTCGCGTTTTTTTATATCTATGCACGATCTAACTCCAATGGAGTGATATTTTCGGATAGAGAGTACTTTTAATATGACCGCTTGAATGAAGCCAGCACAAATATCTAACTTGATGTTCAGTTCAAATCCTGGAGAAAACACCGACTTAACGCTGGGCAAGTTTTTTAGAAATTGCTCAAGGAGAGTAAGCTGTATAAAGTGGAGAGACGAAAGGATACCTGTGATAACACAGTGAGATTTGCACACAATTTTCGTGATAAAGACGCCACAGATTCGTGGGGAAGGATCAAGCTATATATTAGCAACAGGAGGCGATTTGAATTCAGCTCCAAACGGACTGAGAGTCAGGACTGAAAAATCGTGAGTACTATACCAACTCTCACAATATTGAAGTATAACAGCACTTGAACTGAACATCAAGTTAGATATTTGTGCTGGCTTCATTCAAGCGATCATATTTGAAAGTACTCTCTATCCGAAAATATCACTCCATTGGAGTTAGATCGTGCATAGATATAAGATCCTTCACCGATTTTTATCTGGAAAAAAAACGCGAACCAAGTGGCTAGATTGAATTTACCTTCCATTTAAATTACCGCAGTGAACCCAGCGGCCATATCGAATTCACTCTTCATCTGAATTATCACCGCAATACAGTTCGAGTGTGAACATTAGCACTGAGGAAGCATTCAGCCATTGTGCACCCATATACCCAATACATCTCCCTTTTTCATTCGAAAATATTTTTTCATTCGAAAATATTTTTTCATTCATAAATATTTTTTCATTCGAAGATATTTTTTCATTAGAATATTTTCATTCGAAAATATATTTTTCGAAGCAACTTTTCCATTTGATCTATTCCTCCACCAAAGTTTGATTACGAACTTTTGCAACAAACCAGCGAATATTTTGTACATTTGTATATTGTGATCTATCTTAGCCATTAAGATTATATGATTGTAGATTCAGGTGGTCCAGTATTTTATATTGTAACTTTTATTGGAATTTAGCAGTATTGGCCAATTTAGACGTTTTATTATGTGTGTTATAGATGTGAATAAATTTTAAATCTGACATTAGCATTCTTTGCGTGACCCTAGTATACAGGGAGTGCAGAATTATTAGGCAAGTTGTATTTTTGAGGATTAATTTTATTATTGAACAACAACCATGTTCTCAATGAACCCAAAAAACTCATTAATATCAAAGCTGAATATTTTTGGAAGTAGTTTTTAGTTTGTTTTTAGTTTTAGCTATTTTAGGGGGATATCTGTGTGTGCAGGTGACTATTACTGTGCATAATTATTAGGCAACTTAACAAAAAACAAATATATACCCATTTCAATTATTTATTTTTACCAGTGAAACCAATATAACATCTCAACATTCACAAATATACATTTCTGACATTCAAAAACAAAACAAAAACAAATCAGTGACCAATATAGCCACCTTTCTTTGCAAGGACACTCAAAAGCCTGCCATCCATGGATTCTGTCAGTGTTTTGATCTGTTCACCATCAACATTGCGTGCAGCAGCAACCACAGCCTCCCAGACACTGTTCAGAGAGGTGTACTGTTTTCCCTCCTTGTAAATCTCACATTTGATGATGGACCACAGGTTCTCAATGGGGTTCAGATCAGGTGAACAAGGAGGCCATGTCATTAGATTTTCTTCTTTTATACCCTTTCTTGCCAGCCACGCTGTGGAGTACTTGGACGCGAGTGATGGAGCATTGTCCTGCATGAAAATCATGTTTTTCTTGAAGGATGCAGACTTCTTCCTGTACCACTGCTTGAAGAAGGTGTCTTCCAGAAACTGGCAGTAGGACTGGGAGTTGAGCTTGACTCCATCCTCAACCCGAAAAGGCCCCACAAGCTCATCTTTGATGATACCAGCCCAAACCAGTACTCCACCTCCACCTTGCTGGCGTCTGAGTCAGACTGGAGCTCTCTGCCCTTTACCAATCCAGCCACGGGCCCATCCATCTGGCCCATCAAGACTCACTCTCATTTCATCAGTCCATAAAACCTTATAAAAATCAGTCTTGAGATATTTCTTGGCCCAGTCTTGACGTTTCAGCTTGTGTGTCTTGTTCAGTGGTGGTCGTCTTTCAGCCTTTCTTACCTTGGCCATGTCTCTGAGTATTGCACACCTTGTGCTTTTGGGCACTCCAGTGATGTTGCAGCTCTGAAATATGGCCAAACTGGTGGCAAGTGGCATCTTGGCAGCTGCACGCTTGACTTTTCTCAGTTCATGGGCAGTTATTTTGCGCCTTGGTTTTTCCACACGCTTCTTGCGACCCTGTTGACTATTTTGAATGAAACGCTTGATTGTTCGATGATCACGCTTCAGAAGCTTTGCAATTTTAAGAGTGCTGCATCCCTCTGCAAGATATCTCACTATTTTTGACTTTTCTGAGCCTGTCAAGTCCTTCTTTTGACCCATTTTGCCAAAGGAAAGGAAGTTGCCTAATAATTATGCACACCTAATATAGGGTGTTGATGTCATTAGACCACACCCCTTCTCATTACAGAGATGCACATCACCTAATATGCTTAATTGGTAGTAGGCTTTCGAGCCTATACAGCTTGGAGTAAGACAACATGCATAAAGAGGATGATGTGGTCAAAATACTCATTTGCCTAATAATTCTGCACGCAGTGTATTGTGAGTGCCGGTCATTTCATTTCTTTTAGCACTTACAAGTTGCTGTTGATTCTCCCAGCAGGCAGACATGTCACTCAGGGCAGCTCTTGTAACCACTCCCTTAGCAGTGTCATTATACAGCTGGGACTTGTAGTTCTACACATACAACATGCTGCTGAGTCTCCCAGCAGGCAGACATGTCACTCAGGGCAGCACTTGTATTCACTCCCTTAGCAGTGCAGGGGGAGGGGCAGAGGTTGTTTTTATTGCATGTAAACAAAGGGCCAGAAAAGAACCAGGGAAATTAGGAACTATATAAATATTTTTTTTGCATAAAAATTGTTATATATTGCTGCCCATCAGATTTTCAGTGCTATATTTTTTTTTTTTCATAACTCGGACAACCCCTTTAATCCAGGGGCAACAGTGTAGTGTCCCACTAGGTAAATGTGGGCACTACACAAGGGCTAATATGACCATTGTAATTTATATGATGTTTTATGTGCATTTTCCTGTGTATCTGTGTATCAGGCCTGTTAGGGTGTAGTTCCTCTTCCTAGACAGTAGAGGGAGCTAGGGAACCCCTAATATATATAGTTAGGCCCAGACAGGAAAAGGGCAGTGTATTCCAGGAGGCTAGTGAGTGCAGTCTAGCCTGCCTGAGGTTCTTGAGCCAGAGTTAGCTCAGAAGTTTGTTACCAGGGGAAGAGTTACCTCCTGAGAAACCTGCAGTTCCTACAAAGTACAGTACAGAGCAGAGCAGAAGTGTTTCCAGCCAAACAAGAGAGCTGAAGGGCAGAAGAGTCTATTCAATGCAAGGAGATATATACCTGAGGAAGTTTCTTTACCAAGGATAAAGCCACCAATAGGGCATACGGGCCTTGGGATTAAGACAGACAGGAGTTCTGAGGAAAAGGTGCAGCCTGATCTGTGAGTGTATTTAACCCTCTGAATATCTTGCAAGAACATTGTTGCCTGCCATCATTGTATAATCCTGCTTAAGACTGCTTCTGTCATATGGAACTGAACCTAAAAGAACTGTAAATAGTTAACCGTTCCAGTAAAGAAAGTTTTGGTTCACAACAAACTGTGTTCCTCAATTATTCCTATTACAAATTGGTGTGCCACCGTTACCGGCACTGGCGTCACAAACTTAAAGGGATATTGCCACCAGCACATTAAACCTGCAACACCCAGGGCACCTTACCTACCACCGGCCTGGTCCCTATACATTGAGAGTGCCCCAGAGGACTTCTGTGCCAGCCTCTCCATCACTGCTGTACGCCTGCCCAGGGTCTTCCTATAAACTGTGAGTAACCCAGAGCAACCCTCGTTTGCCTAATAACCATGACCTCACTATCGCAATACCCTGCAGGGCTGCGTACTGCATATTTTGGCGTCACAAACAGGATGCGATCATTCCTACACCATTGTGGAATATAAACTGTGTGCCAATATTGCCCATAAAGTGATAAAACCCTATCCGTTTATTTGGAAAATTGCTGGGTCAAAGAACTGTAAAAACTGCGGTGTAAAAATCGTATTTTGTGGACTGTTTGCCGCTTATTTAAGTCACTGCTTGCTGTCAGTGAATAGACAGCGTTTTGCTCAAAGATGGCCGCCTAAGTGACTGGATTATTGGTGCGCCTCGTTGTGTCTGTTTGGCGCGAAGAAGAAAAAGGAGAGACACCGCCCTGTCTGTAAGGAAGATACCGCCTACCTTGAATCTCGGAGCTCCAAGAGACTGCGCCTATCTTCTGACGCTGCGCGTGGGACCTCCGCACGACGTAACCACATACCTTGCGAGATTTGGACCCAGCATCGCCGAAGTAAGTAAAAACTTTCGTATTCACTGGCCCCTTTATATATCAGCACCGGGGAGGTTCCGATCCGTGCAAAGAGACTGGGGGAGGTCCCTCATTATTAGCAAAAGACTTAACCCGGGGGGGAAGTACGGCCAACTTAGATCAAGCCAGTCAAGCCACCCAGGCTCCAGTAACAGATGTGGTGGCGGCATTAATGGAGCAAGTAAACCATCTCACTAAGAGCTTGGAGAAGGTGTGCAGGGAAATAGAGGAATGGGAGAGACCATTGTTACTAGAAGATGAAAGCCCCCTTCCTCAAAGGCTCCTGCCTGCATATAAAGATGTATACCCCAAAGAAACTGATGGACGACTGAATTACCGGTCTAAGAACCGCAAGCAGCCTGTCTGCCACTATTGTAAAAAATATTGACATACTGAATCAACGTGTTGGCAGTTAAACGGGCCACCCCCGAGGCCGCGGACCGCCCCTCGGGAGGTAGAACAGTAGGTCCAAAGGATCCAAGCTGGATGCCCAGATACGTAGGATCTCGTCCAAAAATTAACATGTGTATCAACGGGATACCTTTTGAAGCCCTGCTGGATACTGGGTCTCAGGTCACCACCATCCAACGACCTGCCTTTGACAAGTTCTCGGATTCAAGTCTCCTCACCCAGCCACCAGAATCCTGGCTAGATATCATTGCCAGCAACGGCAAGCTGGTGAAAGTTCATCGGTACTGGGAACCTACCCTTCAGGTGGGAGAAGCCACCTTACCTCAGCAAGGTGTGATTGTGGTACAAGCTGGAGATAAAGGGGGACACCCCGTGATCCTAGGGACTAATGTCTTTAAAAATTGTTACTCTGAGGTGCTTGAGGCATTGAACCAATCCATACCTTTAGCTTCACCTGCTTCTAAAAGAGTCATTCAAAAGACTATCAGTGTGCTGTGTGCTCAGCAAAGATTTGCAAATGGAAAAGGAGAAATCTGTACAGCCCGGATCCGGGATAACCGGACGGTAATTCTGCCTCCGAATTCCCAGATCATCCTGTGGTGCCGTGCTGTGCTAGGGATCCAGGTCCAGGACTATCAAGCCCTAGTGGAACCTATCCAAATTGATAATCATCCCTTCGTGCGAGCAGCCAAGAGTCTGGTGACCGTATCTCAAGGTAAAGTGCCTGTCTGTTTGATTAATTTCGGTGATCACCCTGTTACTCTTTCTAAACACTACCCCGTTGCTCAGCTTTTCCAGGTGTCCTTTCAGGATGTTAACCGTCTGCCTGCCACGGAGACGTTCCAGACCGCACAGAGCAGCAGCGCACCTGCCAGCACCTCTTCAGTAACCTGGTGGGAGGAACTTCATGTCGGGAACGAATCCACCCCGAAGGAGCAAATAGAGGGAGTTCTGACCCTGTTGAAAGAACACCACAAGGCTTTCAGCAAGCACTCCACGGACTACGGAGAGGTCAGTGTAATCAAACACACCATACCCACTGGCTCTCATCCTCCTATTAAGGAGAGATACAGACCCATACCGCCTACTACCTATCAGTCCGTGAAAGAGATGATACAGGAAATGAAAGACTCTAATATAATCCGGGACAGTCACAGTCCCTGGGCTGCGCCCCTAGTTCTTGTTCGAAAAAAAGATGGCAGCATTAGGTTCTGCGTGGACTATAGAAAAATCAATCAAATCACCCATAAAGACGCTTATCCGTTGCCACGCATTGAAGAGTCCTTGACTGCCCTGGGGTCATCAGCCTACTTCTACACTCTGGACTTAACCAGTGGGTACTGGCAGGTACCTATGGCCCCAGAAGATCGGGAGAAGACCGCTTTCACTGCGCCTATGGGTCTGTTTGAATTTAATTATATGCCTTTCGGACTGTGTAACGCTCCAGGGACGTTCCAGCGGTTGATGGAGCGTTGTTTAGGCCATAGGAACTTTGAGACTGTACTGCTATACTTGGATGACGTTATTATCTACTCCAAGACGTATGAGGATCATTTAAAACATCTAGCTGAAGTGTTTCAAGTCCTTGTTAAATATGGCCTTAAAATCAAGCCGTCCAAGTGCCATCTGCTGAAACCAGCAGTAAAGTATCTAGGGCACGTTGTTAGTGCCGAAGGAGTCCAGTCTGATCCTGATAAACTTGCTGCTGTCCGTAATTGGCCTACTCCCACCACCGTGAAAGAGGTGAGAAGTTTCCTCAGCTTTGCAGGATATTATAGACGCTTCATCCCTCATTTTGCACAAATTGCGGATCCGATCCAGGAACTCCTAAGGGGGCATCCCAAGAAGAGTCCAAAGACTCCTATCCCTGTTGAATGGAATGAAGAACGGGAGATTGCCTTCCAACTCCTAAAGAAGAAGCTGACTGAACCCCCTGTCCTGGGTGACCCGGATTATCAGAAGCCGTTCCACCTCTACACGGATGCCAGTAAAAGAGGCCTGGGAGCCGTGTTGGCTCAGGTGCAAGACAACAAAGAGAGGGTGATTGCCTACGCCAGCAGATCCCTGAGGGTTGCTGAGAAAAACGATCAGAATTTTAGTTCCTTCAAGCTGGAGTTCCTTGCCTTAACCACCTCAGCCCCCAGTGCTTAAACACCCTGAAAGACCAGGCCACTTTTTACACTTCTGACCTACACTACTTTCACCGTTTATTGCTCGGTCATGCAACTTACCACCCAAATGAATTTTACCTCCTTTTCTTCTCACTAATAGAGCTTTCATTTGGTGGTATTTCTTTGCTGCTGACATTTTTACTTTTTTTGTTATTAATCGAAATTTAACGATTTTTTTGCAAAAAAATGACATTTTTCACTTTCAGTTGTAAAATTTTGCAAAAAAAATGACATCCATATATAAATTTTGCTCTAAATTTATTGTTCTACATGTCTTTGATAAAAAAAAAATGTTTGGGTAAAAAAAAAATAATTTGGGTAAAAGTTATAGCATTTACAAACTATGGTACAAAAATGTGAATTTCCGCTTTTTGAAGCAGCTCTGACTTTCTGAGCACCTGTCATGTTTCCTGAGGTTCTACAATGCCCAGACAGTACAAACACCCCACAAATGACCCCATTTCGGAAAGTACACACCCTAAGGTATTCGCTGATGGGCATAGTGAGTTCATAGAACTTTTTATTTTTTGTCACAAGTTAGCGGAAAATGATGATTTTATTTTTTTTTTCTTTTCTTACAAAGTCTCATATTCCACTAACTTGTGACAAAAAATAAAAAGTTCTATGAACTCACTATGCCCATCAGCGAATACCTTGGGGTCTCTTCTTTCCAAAATGGGGTCACTTGTGGGGTAGTTATACTGCCCTGGCATTCTAGGGGCCCAAATGTGTGGTAAGGAGTTTGAAATCAAATTCTGTAAAAAATGTCCTGTGAAATCCGAAAGGTGCTCTTTGCAATATGGGCCCCTTTGCCCACCTAGGCTGCAAAAAAGTGTCACACATCTGGTATCTCCGTACTCAGGAGAAGGTGGGGAATGTGTTTTGGGGTGTCATTTTATATATACCCATGCTGGGTGAGAGAAATATCTTGGCAAAAGACAACTTTTCCCATTTTTTTATACAAAGTTGGCATTTGACCAAGATATTTATCTCACCCAGCATGGGTATATGTAAAATGACACCCCAAAACACATTCCTCAACTCCTCCTGAATACAGAGATACCAGATGTGTGACACTTTTTTGCAGCCTAGGTGGGCAAAGGGGCCCATATTCCAAAGAGCACCTTTCGGATTTCACAGGTCATTTTTTACAGAATTTGATTTCAAACTCCTTACCACACATTTGGGCCCCTAGAATGCCAGGGCAGTATAACTACCCCACAAGTGACCCCATTTTGGAAAGAAGACACCCCAAGGTATTCCGTGAGGGGCATGGCGAGTTCCTAGAATTTTTTATTTTTTGTCACAAGTTAGTGGAAAATGATGATTTTTTTATTTTTTTTTTTTTTCATACAAAGTCTCATATTCCACTAACTTGTGACAAAAAATAAAAACTTCCATGAACTCACTATGCCCATCAGCGAATACCTTGGGGTCTCTTCTTTCCAAAATGGGGTCACTTGTGGGGTAGTTATACTGCCCTGGCATTCTAGGGGCCAAAATGTGTGGTAAGGAGTTTGAAATCAAATTCAGTAAAAAATGACCTGTGAAATCCGAAAGGTGCTCTTTGGAATATGGGCCCCTTTGCCCACCTAGGCTGCAAAAAAGTGTCACACATCTGGTATCTCTGTATTCAGGAGAAGTTGAGGAATGTGTTTTGGGGTGTCTTTTTACATATACCCATGCTGGGTGAGATAAATATCTTGGTCAAATGCCAACTTTGTATAAAAAAATGGGAAAAGTTGTCTTTTGCCAAGATATTTCTCTCACCCAGCATGGGTATATATAAAATGACACCCCAAAACACATTCCCCACCTTCTCCTGAGTACGGAGATACCAGATGTGTGACACTTTTTTGCAGCCTAGGTGGGCAAAGGGGCCCATATTGCAAAGAGCACCTTTCGGATTTCACAGGTCATTTTTTACAGAATTTGATTTCAAACTCCTTACCACACATTTGGGCCCCTAGAATGCCAGGGCAGTATAACTACCCTACAAGTGACCCCATTTTGGAAAGAAGACACCCCAAGGTATTCCGTGAGGGGCATAGTGAGTTCCTAGAATTTTTTATTTTTTGTCACAAGTTAGTGGAAAATGATGATTTTTTTTTTATTCATACAAAGTCTCATATTCCACTAACTTGTGACAAAAAATAAAAACTTCCATGAACTCACTAGGCCCATCAGCGAATACCTTGGGGTCTCTTCTTTCCAAAATGGGGTCACTTGTGGGGTAGTTATACTGCCCTGGCATTCTAGGGGCCCAAATGTGTGGTAAGGAGTTTGAAATCAAATTCAGTAAAAAATGACCTGTGAAATCCGAAAGGTGCTCTTTGGAATGTGGGCCCCTTTGCCCACCTAGGCTGCAAAAAAGTGTCACACATCTGGTATCTCCGTACTCAGAAGAAGTTGAGGAATGTGTTTTGGGGTGTCTTTTTACATATACCCATGCTGGGTGAGATAAATATCTTGGTCAAATGCCAACTTTGTATAAAAAAATGGGAAAAGTTGTCTTTTGCCAAGATATTTCTCTCACCCAGCATGGGTATATGTAAAATGACACCCCAAAACACATTCCCCACCTTCTCCTGAGTACGGAGATACCAGATGTGTGACACTTTTTTGCAGCCTAGGTGGGCAAAGGGGCCCATATTGCAAAGAGCACCTTTCGGATTTCACAGGTCATTTTTTACAGAATTTGATTTCAAACTCCTTACCACACATTTGGGCCCCTAGAATGCCAGGGCAGTATAACTACCCTACAAGTGACCCCATTTTGGAAAGAAGACACCCCAAGGTATTCCGTGAGGGGCATAGTGAGTTCCTAGAATTTTTTATTGGCGAGTTCCTAGAATTTTTTATTGGCGAGTTCCTAGAATTTTTTATTTTTTGTCACAAGTTAGTGGAAAATTATGATTTTTTTTTTTTTTTTCATACAAAGTCTCATATTCCACTAACTTGTGACAAAAAATAAAAACTTCCATGAACTCACTATGCCCATCAGCGAATACCTTGGGGTCTCTTCTTTCCAAAATGGGGTCACTTGTGGGGTAGTTATACTGCCCTGGCATTCTAGGGGCCCAAATGTGTGGTAAGGAGTTTGAAATCAAATTCAGTAAAAAATGACCTGTGAAATCCGAAAGGTGCTCTTTGGAATGTGGGCCCCTTTGCCCACCTAGGCTGCAAAAAAGTGTCACACATCTGGTATCTCCGTACTCAGGAGAAGTTGAGGAATGTGTTTTGGGGTGTCTTTTTACATATACCCATGCTGGGTGAGATAAATATCTTGGTCAAATGCCAACTTTGTATAAAAAAATGGGAAAAGTTGTCTTTTGCCAAGATATTTCTCTCACCCAGCATGGGTATATGTAAAATGACACCCCAAAACACATTCCCCACCTTCTCCTGAGTACGGAGATACCAGATGTGTGACACTTTTTTGCAGCCTAGGTGGGCAAAGGGGCCCAAATTCCTTTTAGGAGGGCATTTTTAGACATTTGGATACCAGACTTCTTCTCACGCTTTGGGGCCCCTAAAATGCCAGGGCAGTATAAATACCCCACATGTGACCCCATTTTGGAAAGAAGACACCCCAAGGTATTCAAAGAGGGGCATGGCGAGTTCATTGAAAAAAAAAAATTTTGGCACAAGTTAGCGGAAATTGATTTTTTTGATTTTGTTCTCACAAAGTCTCCCTTTCCGCTAACTTGGGACAAAAATTTCAATCTTTCATGGACTCAATATGGCCCTCAGCGAATACCTTGGGGTGTCTTCTTTCCAAAATGGTGTTATTTGTGGGGTGTTTGTACTGCCCTGGCATTTGAGGGTCTCCGCAATCATTACATGTATGCCCAGCATTAGGAGTTTCTGCTATTCTCCTTATATTGAGCATACGGGTAATGAGATTTTTTTTTTCCGTTCAGCCTCTGGGCTGAAATAAAAAAATGAACGGCACAGATTTCTTCATTCGCATCGATCAATGTGGATGAAAAAATCTCTGCCAAAAAAAGAAAAAGGAGGGGAAAGGCGTCTGCCAGGACATAGGAGCTCCGCCCAACATCCATACCCACTTCAGCTCGTATGCCCTGGCAAACCAGATTTCTCCATTCACATCAATCGATGTGGATGAATAAATCATTGCCGGGATTTATTTTTTTATATATACAAAGTGTTTGCCAAAGTATATGAACACCGCCACCTCCTCAGCTCATATGCCTCGGCAAACATATTTTTTACTGCAGGGGAGAAATCTCGTCTTGCAGCGCCGCATACACCGACTTGCGTGTAATCTGACAGCAGCGCAATGCTTCTGTCCGAATGCACATCAGTGCTGCAGCTGGTCGATCGGTTGGTCCCCCTGGAAGGTAAAAAAAACATAACAAAAAAGAAAAAACCAGGCCGCAAAGCAATAACTTTATTAACTTTAGAACAGAACATATTAACTTTTTTTAACTTTTTTAACTTTTTTACTTACCGGTAATTTTTTTTTTGTTTAGTTTTTTTTACCTTTATAGAACAAACCTCTCCTTCCCCATGGGACAATGTGCAAAGCGCAAATCGCCCAAAGATGTGGCGAAGTACGTTATGCACTTTATCCCAGGTGAAAGGAGAGGTTTGCAGCAGCTGAGAGTAAAAGGGCCCTAATAGCCCTGTGTGCCTGTCCTGTGAGATGCAATCCCTATGCTAGGTGTACCTGTGTGTGGTACTTCCGGAAACACTCACCAAAGCATAGGGCAGGGTGGTCAGGACAGTCAGGACAGAAATAGCGGGTGTCACGCCTTATTCCACTCCTGCTACAGACACGACATCTTTTTCGGGGTGACGGTTGGGTTGAGGTACCAGGAACGACACTGGGGAAATGTCGCTCGTGTAGACGGCTAACTACACTGGTGGATTGGGCCACGGAACCTCCTGGGTAAAGGAGGTTCTCGATGATCTCTTCCTGGAATTTGAGGAAAGATCGTGTTCTCCCAGCCTTACTGTAGAGAACAAAACTATTGTACAGCGCCAATTGAATTAAATATACAGACACCTTCTTATACCAGCGTCTGGTTCTGCGGGAAACTAAATACGGAGACAACATCTGGTCATTGAAGTCCACCCCTCCCATGAGCGCATTATAGTCGTGGACACAGAGGGGCTTTTCAATGACACGGGTTGCTCGCTCAATTTGGATTGTCGTGTCTGCGTGAATGGAGGAGAGCATGTAAACGTCACGCTTGTCTCTCCATTTCACCGCGAGCAGTTCTTCGTTACACAAGGCAGCCCTCTCCCCCCTTGCAAGACGGGTGGTTACAAGCCGTTGGGGGAAGCCCACGCGACTAGTTCGCGCGGTGCCACAGGCGCAAATCCGTTCTAGAAACAAATGCCTAAAGAGGGCCACACTTGTGTAAAAATTGTCCACATAAAGATGGTACCCCTTGCCGAATAAGGGTGACACCAAGTCCCAGACTGTCTTCCCACTGCTCCCCAGTTAGTCAGGGCAACCGACCGGCTCCAGGGTCTGATCTTTTCCTTCATAGATCCGAAATTTGTGGGTATAGCCTGTGGCCCTTTCACAGAGCTTATACAATTTGACCCCATACCGGGCACGCTTGCTTGGGATGTACTGTTTGAAGCCAAGGCGCCCGGTAAAATGTATTAGGGACTCGTCTACGCAGATGTTTTGCTCGGGGGTATACAAATCTGCAAATTTCTGGTTGAAATGGTCTATGAGGGGCCGAATTTTGTGGAGCCGGTCAAAAGCAGGGTGGCCTCTGGGACGGGAGGTGGTGTTGTCGCTAAAATGCAGGAAACGGAGGATGGCCTCAAATCGTGCCCTGGACATAGCAGCAGAGAACATGGGCATGTGATGAATCGGGTGCGTTGACCAATATGACCGCAATTCATGCTTTTTTGTCAGGCCCATGTTGAGGAGAAGGCCCAAAAAAATTTTAAGTTCGGAAACTTGGACTGGTTTCCACCGGAAAGGCTGGGCATAAAAGCTTCCCGGGTTGGCGGATATAAATTGTGTGGCATACTGGTTGGTCTCTGCCACGACTAAGTCCAAGAGCTCCGCAGTCAAGAACAGCTCAAAAAATCCCAGGGCCGAACCGATTTGAGCCGTCTCAACCCGAACTCCAGACTGGGCGGTGAAAGGGGGAACTACAGGTGCGGCTGAAGTTGGTGACTGCCAATCAGGGTTTGCCAGCACCTCAGGGATTCTAGGGGCTCTACGGGCCTGTCTGTGTGGTGGCTGCGACGGGGTAACTAGTGCACGTGCCACCGTACCAGCTTCAACTGCCCTTCTGGTGCTCGCCACGTCACCATGTTGTACGGCAGTGCTGGTACTAGGTCCAGGGAGGGCTGCGCTGCTGGTGTATGCCTCACCACGTGATCCGGCAGCGACAGCCCCACTCTGCTGCTCTTGAAGCGGATCCTGCATAACCTGTGGTCTAGCGACATGGGGCCGGGTACGCCTGGTGCTGCCAGGGACCTCCACCTCCTCGTCCGAACTTTGGGTCAGAGAGCCACTGCTTTCCACAGGTTCATATTCTGACCCGCTAGATTCATCAGATGAGGGTTCCCACTCCTCATCCGACTGGGTCAGAATCCTGTAGGCCTCTTCAGAAGAATACCCCCTGTTTGACATTTTGGACTACTAAATTTAGGGGTATTCCCTGAGACTACCCAAGAAAAAAAGCAAGCCTGTCTTACAAAGGGGAGGCTAGCGAAGTACCGGAGGCCGCTGCGGTTGATAAAAAATATCAAAACTGATTTTTTTATCGCCGCAGTGCGTGTAAAATGAATGTGCAGTGATCAAAAAATATATATTTTTTGTCACTGCGGTGGGGCGGGCGTGGGTGAACGCACGTGTGGGCTACCGATCAGGCCTGATCGGGCAAACACTGCGTTTTGGGTGGAGGGCGAACTAAAGTGACACTAATACTATTATAGATCTGACCGTGATCAGTTTTGATCACTTACAGATACTATAAAAGTACAAATGCTGATTAGCGATACGCTATTCAGCGAATAAAAGTGACTGCGGTGCGGTGGGGTGGGCGCTAACTGACGCTAACTACCTAACCAAGGGGCCTAAACTATCCCTAAAACCTAACAGCCAATACTAGTGAAAAAAAAAAAGTGACAGTTTACACTGATCACTTTTTATCCTTTCACTGGTGATTGACAGGGGCGATCAAAGGGGTGATCAAAGGGTTAATTGGGGTGCAGGGGGGTGATCAGGGGCTACAGTGAAGTGTTTGGTGTACTCACAGTGATGTCTGCTTCTCTGCTGGATCCAACCGACGAAAAGGACCAGCAGAGGAGCAGAGAAGCCATATAACAGATCATATTTACTAATATGATCTGTTATATGGCTTGTGATTGGATTTTTTAAAAATCGCCAGCCTGCCAGCCAATGATCGTTGCTGGCAGGCTAGTGACGAACTTGTTCTTTAACTTTTGCCGGCCCGCGATGCGCATGCGCGGGCCGGCTTGGAGCGAAATCTCGCGTCTCGCGAGATGACGCGTATATGCGTGACTGTGCGCAGCGCTGCCACCTCCGGAACGCGATCCTGCGTTAGGCGGTCCGGAGGTGGTTAATGTGGGCTGTGACTGAAAAATTCAAAGACTATCTTGCTGCCACTCCGTTTGTTGCCTTCACGGACAACAACCCCCTGGCGCATCTGAATACAGCCAAGTTAGGGGCGCTGAAGCAAAGATGGGCCTCCCGCCTTGCCAACTATGACTTCACTGTGAAATACCGGGCAGGCCGCTCCAATGATAATGTTGATGCCTTGTCTCGGCTCCCCACTACAGAAGCACCAGAGGAACCAAAGGATGCCTGGGAAGAAGTGGAGATGCCGGCGTTTTACAACAAATTTGCTCAGCAAGATAATGTTCGCACTGAAAATCACTCAGCTGCTGATTCCTCTTCATCAAAGATTCCTGAGTCCAGGGGCGAACAAGAAAGGTGGATTAAGCTCCAGTCAGAAAGTAGAGTCCTCGGTGAACTGCTCGACTTCCTTACTAGTGGGAGAACTCCTGAGAGAGTCCGCAGGAAGAGTGCAGACCCAGAGCTATTGAGACTGTGGAGACATCGCCACCAACTCTTCAAAAAGGCCTGTTGCTTAGAAGGAGCTTGGATCCAGTGTCCTGCGATAGGGTATACCAGATCCTCATACCACGTTGAGACGCCAGTCTGGTGTTAGAGATGTATCATAACCAGTCCGGACACTTCGGCGTGCAGAAAACTGAGGCCACCATTCGCAGGAGGTTCTATTGGATCGGGATGAGAGAAGACATTGAGAAATGGTGCCGGGAATGTACTGCCTGTGCCGTGGGGAGAAGTGAACGCCATTACCAGAGGGCGCCTCTCCATCCTATCGTGAGTAAAACTCCCTTAGAACTTGTTGCCATTGATCATGTGAAGTTGGAGCCAAGTCGCTCAGGGTATACTTATGCCATAACCATTATTGATCACTTCACTAAGTTTGTCGTAGCAGTGCCTGTGAAAGACCAGACAGCCAAGACTGCGGCGGAGGTGTTCTGGAAGCATTTCCTCCTGCCCTACGGCTGCCCAGAGAGGATCCTCACCGACCAGGGGTCTGCATTTAAATCACAGTTGTTCCAAGAGATGTGCCTGCTACATAATTGCCAGAAAGTCCGGACCACCGCCTATCATCCGCAAGGTAACGGACTCTGTGAAAAGATGAATCAAACTCTCATTGAAATGATGAGAGCAGTACCCCCTGAGACAAGGGGTAATTGGCCTACTCTGCTGCCACAACTCATGTATACCTATAACAATACAATTCACTGCTCCACCGGGTACACGCCCTTCTATCTGATGTTCGGCCGTCAAGGGAGGCTACCTGCTGACCACTCCCTGGATGTACAGGTGCCTGATGTCATCAATCCACTACCAAAGACTGATTGGGTGGTGGAACATCAAAGCCGTCTCCTTAATGCTAAGGAGATTGTTCAGGAGCGCATGGAAAATGCCTGAGAGCGACAGCAAAGAGACTATGACCTGGCTGCTCATGCGGAACCTCTAGCTTTAGGAGACATGGTGTGGTTGAAAAATAACCACCGAACCAGTAAATTGGACAGTAAGTGGGAAAGGACTCCCTACGTCATTTCTGCTATCCTTAATGCTGAGGCCCACATTTATCAAATTTCCAGAGAAGATAAAGGCTCCCAAATTGTACACAGGAATCGTTTAAAACCCTGCATAGAAGGAGAAATTGCAGCAGAAGACATTGAGCCGGAGTCTCCTGAGCCCGGGTTGCCAGCCCAACCTGCTGATCCTATGCAGGCTGTTGAGAACCTGATACATGACAAAGAGCCACTTCATTGGTTCCTCACACCCTGGTTGAACTTGGTGGAACCAGCTCCAGTTCCTGCTAGTCCTCAACCCCAGGATGACTTGTCCCAGGGTGTACCTGAAAGAGCTCCAGAGCCTGGGGACTCCTCTGACCCTCCTGAACCAAGGCAGGAAGAACCTCTGCCAGTAAGAAGGTCCACACGATCTACTAAGGGGCACCCACCTGTGAGATTCGGAGACTACATAGTGGGCCAAAGTAGCCCCTCCCGGGAAACCCCTGTTTAACTATTTACAAGACCCGGGTACGGACTCCTTTTGTGCTTTTGAGCCTCCAGGAACTTATGTTATATTTGCATCTTCTATTATTATCATTATGGACTATCCTGGTTATCCCTGATACGCTGCACCAGGTCAATGCCCCTGTTCCCTATACTATCCTGAGTGAAGAGAACGACGCCCCTTTTCACCGCACTTGCCAGCGGAGCTGCCTGATATATATATATGTACTGCAAATGTAGATGTGTGTTCCTGCTTTGCACTTTTTGTCTTTCAGGTTGCAGTTTCCAGCTGGGCGGGCCCCTTATGTTGCGCCGAGGATGGGCAACGTTAAAGCAACGGGGTATGTAGTGTCCCACTAGGTAAATGTGGGCACTACACAAGGGCTAATATGACTATTGTAATTTATATTATGTTTTATGTGCATTTTCCTGTTTATCTGTGTATCAGGCCTGTTAGGGTGTAGTTCCTCCTCCTAGACAGTAGAGGGAGCTAGGGAACCCCTAATATATATAGTTAGGCCCAGACAGGAAAAGGGCAGTGTAGTCCAGGAGGCTAGTGAGTGCAGTCTAGCCTGCCTGAGGTTCTTGAGCCAGAGTTACCTCAGAAGTTTGTTACCAGGGGAAGAGTTACCTCCTGAGAAACCTGCAGTTCCTACAAAGTACAGTACAGAGCAGAGCAGAAGTGCTTCCAGCCAAACAAGAGAGCTGAAGGGCAGAAGAGTCTATTCAATGCAAGGAGATATATACCTGAGGAAGTTTCTTTACCAAGGATAAAGCCACCAATAGGGCATACGGGCCTTGGGATTAAGACAGACAGGAGTTCTGAGGAATAGTGCACAGGATTTCTGAGGAAAAGGT
The DNA here is from genome assembly GCF_905171765.1 of Bufo bufo. Taxonomy (NCBI): domain Eukaryota; kingdom Metazoa; phylum Chordata; class Amphibia; order Anura; family Bufonidae; genus Bufo; species Bufo bufo. The sequence goes on from NC_053390.1 coordinate 361,430,264, forward strand.
GCAGCCTGATCTGTGAGTGTATTTAACCCTCTGAGTATCTTGCAAGAACATTGTTGCCTGCCATCATTGTATAATCCTGCTTAAGACTGCTTCTGTCATATGGAACTGAACCTAAAAGAACTGTAAATAGTTAACCGTTCCAGTAAAGAAAGTTTTGGTTCACTACAAACTGTGTTCCTCAATTATTCCTATTACAAATCGGTGTGCCACCGTTACCGGCACTGGCATCACGAACTTAAAGGGATCTTGCCACCAGCACATTAAACCTGCAACACCCAGGGCACCTCACCTACCACCGGCCTGGTCCCTATACATTGAGAGTGCCCCAGAGGACTTCTGTGCCAGCCTCTCCATCACTGCTGTACGCCTGCCCAGGGTCTTCCTATAAACTGTGAGTAACCCAGAGCAACCCTCGTTTGCCTAATAACCGTGACCTCACTATCGCAATACCCTGCAGGGCTGCATACTGCAACAGTAACTGACAAGTCCAATAAAGGCACGCAGAGCCCTTGGAGTACTTTGCAGCAGGTGCTGCTATATAGCAGTAACCCTTTCAGATGTAAGGTGTTTAGTATCTGGAGAAATACAGTGACCTAGGAAAATCACAGTAGATTTACAAAGTTGCAGCTTCTCCCTGGAGGCTTTACAACCATTTTCAGCAAGGAAAATAAGTAAAAATAAAGTTTCCTCTTTACACTTTTCAGGACTGTGGCAACAAAGCAACAGATCATCAATATATTGTAAAAGAACAGTATCCGGATAGGTCGGCTGCCAGGACTGCAACACAGAATGTAAGGCAGTAGAGAAAATATCAGGAGAATTGGCAGCCCCTTGTGGTAAAACGACCCATGCATACTGCTTGTGACGGAAAGTGAAAGCAAAATAGGGCCAGCATTCTTCATCTAAAGGGACAGAGAAGACAGCATTTGCAAAATCAATGACAGTAAAATATGTGGCATCCATGGGTACTTGGTTTAGCAGCGTGTGTGTATTGGGCACCTGTGGTGTATTTATGACAGTTACAGCATTCACTGCCCTTAAATCATGTACCATTCGATAGACTAGAGGCTGACCCTTCACAGTCTGTCTCTTCTTCACAGGAAATAGGGGTGTATTAAAGGGGCTTTTTATAGGGATTATTAACCCTTTCCCCAACAGATCTTTTAGATCATTTGCAATAGCATCTTCCTGTGAAGAATTTAGTGGGTACTGACGTACACATGGCGGCTTAATGCCAGGTTTCAGCTGCACAACCACCGGAGTTACTGGTAGTCTGCCCACGTCTGTCTTGGAAGTCGCCCACAAATGTGATGGCACTTTAGATCTGGGGGTGTAAATTTAGAGGTAGAGGAGGCACTAAATGTCATTAAGGACATAAGTGCACACATAGTCTCTTCAGGCACAAGGGCTGTAATTTGGGGTTTTTCTGAAGAGAAATCCACAGATGCTTTTCATGGCACTGAGTACGTCAGTCCCCAGCATATTATATGGACTATCTGAGCTTACCAACACACGCGTGACAATAGATGCAGCATCATGAATGTTAAGTTTAACAGGCTTTGTTAGTGGGAGTTTAACAGACGTTCCCTCAACCCCTTGAGAATAAATGTAATCTGAGGCGATAAGCTCCTCAGGCACATATTTTTCTTGTATTAGGGCAGGCATCCTCAAACTGCGGCCCTCCAGCTGTTGTAAAACTACAACTCCCAAAATGCCTTGCTGTAGGCTGATACCTGTAGGCTGTTCGGACATGCTGGGAGTTGTAGTTTTGCAACAGCTGGAGGGCCGCAGTTTGAGGATGCCTGTATTAGGGTATGGCCTGCTCCTGTGTCTACCAAAAAATCAATTGAATTCCCTGTGTCCTCACATGTGGATGTAATGATTAGTTGTGGACCTGGGGTTGTGTCAAGGGGGTAGTTAACGTTGAGGGAACTCACAGGATTGCCATCACTTCATTGAGAGGTCTGGGCAGTAGCCTGACCTCTCCAGGGACATTTGACTGAATAATGCCCCTTTTTCCCACAATTCCATGTTACTTGGTCCCAGTTACATGGAGACTGAACCCCACCTGGTACCCTTTTCTAGAACCTGCCCTTAGGTTTAAAGGGTTGGTTAGCCATTATTGGCTTCTTTTTATTTTGCAAGTCTTGCTCAGCTCCCTTTGCTATAGGCACTAGGTCAGGGAACTGGCAGGTCCGCCACTCAGGGCGAGCCTTTTTTACAGTATCCTGTATGGGTGCTTTTAATCCAGACATGAATGTATGTTTTAGTAGTCTCATGTCCTTACTGTCTCCTGTCTCATACCCATAGTCAAGCCAGAGCTGTTCTAAAGCTGTGGCGTAGTCAGCTACAGTCTGCTTAGTGTCTTGTGTTTGCATCATAAAAGTGTCAGTCTGATTGTCCTGTTGCTCTTTTACCTAGGTTTTAAGGGCCACGATAAATTCCTGGCCTGACTGGTCTGTGGCCTTATCTGCAGGGACAGTACCAGGGGCCTTTGCCAACATTTGATTCTTAAGTGCCTCCCCTCCTTTAGTCTCTCGAAGACTCTCCATATCTGTCCAAGTGGCTTTATAGGATACTTTCCGATTTACAAAGGAAAGTACTGGGGACAGTACGGGGGTCTGGCAAAGTGTTACACATGGCAAGCAACTCACTAGGAGTCCATGGCCTATAAACATTATAATCATGTGTTTCCACTTGCCCAGCTCTGACTGTGGGGAGGGTCTTATTGACCATTGGGTATAAGCCCACACGAGAGTGTGGCGTGGGCCCCCACAGGCTCAGCATCTCTCTCTTGAGTCTGGGTTTTGTTGTCCATAATTAGGACAAGTCCACCCCTCCGGGCCATTATATAGAGTTGGTGCTGTGGGAGGGAGAGATTTTTGTGGGTTATGGGGAATAATACACCGTACTTCAGAAGGGATGGTTAATTCTTTTGCTGGCAATTTATTTTCATCCCTTATTTCATACATAGTCCCTTTGTCAGTGTATTTTGCCTTATGGGCAGTCATAGATATTCCCTGGGCTACATCATACCACATCGTGGCCTGGTCATATTTGTTATGGTCTTCCAACCACCCCTTAAAACTAGTGAGAAATTTCTGCCATACTGGTTCATCCAATTTTCCATTCACACCTGCTCCCAATTTTTTTAGCATTTGTCTACAGTCTTTGGTTGCTTCAGTGCTCTTTGCGCATTGCATAATATCAATTGCAGAGACCCATTTTGCTGCTCCCTTCTCAAAGGAACGCTTACTTTGTGTAGCCCCCATCCCGTGGGTGGCTCTTTGTAATTCACTTTCCAGGTACTCACACACCTGGTGATTTACAATAGAGCTGTGGACACACTTCCGAGGCAGCACTATCAGTGGTGCCAAGGACACGCTTCCGAGGCGGCAACACTTTCTTCTACTACCAGTGGTGCTGTGGGCACACTTCCGAGGCAGCACTATCCACTGGTTGGCAATACTACAGTATAGTCTTGCCCACACAGAGTAACTCACATGTCCTCTCTGGGGTTACTCGCTGGAAACCCCTTAAACCCCTCTACGTTCTTTCTATGGCACAGGAAGCACACAAATACTGCTATCCAAATGATTATAACTGCAACCACCCAATCCAAACTGGTATCATAATACCCACGCATGTATACACTATACAGCACAGGAGTTGGCCTCACACAATATCAACAGGCACTCGGTACATGTGAAATCACACATCATGACATAACATTGGAACAACCCCTGATCTCTGGCGCCTTTTCAGGTACCAACAAGGAACTGCATGGCCCCTATCCAATCTTACTGGACAGCTTTATACACCGCCACTTCTTACAGCCTCCTCCAGGATAGGTCCGTCAACCTTTTCTCCACCAGAACCAGAGGCCTCCAGAGACAGGGACCGGACAAGCCAGTCAGCAAGCTCTATACATTCTGCTTGGCTCAGGGGGAGCAGGGTCAGACCCTTCCTAGATTCAGCTTATCTCAGCCACTCACACATTCGTGCATTCATACGCCTAGGGACAGTTCTGCACATATAGGGGAAATAAACATTCACCAGAACACGGTACAGGCACCACGTTCACACACCACACTGCAGATGCAGAACAGCGAGCAGAGCTCAGGAGACAGGCAGTAACACAATGGGTTACTTACTGCGGTCTTCCTGGGTCCTGGTCTCCGTATTGGGGTCTGCAGCTATGAGCGTTGTTGTGGTGCCCGCATTCTCCACCAGAAAATGTTGTGGCCGACCAAGGGTCAGTCACATGATGATCGTTGCCACGTGTCCAGGTGAATGGCGTCGACGGAGGAAAATGACAGAAGATAGTGTCACAACTCTGCCAGGAACCCAAAGTGGGAGTGTCCTGGGCCTTTTATTTATACACAGTTCAAAAAGGGTGTAACCTCTCAAAGTAAAAGATGATTGGTTTACAGATATTTCAATAATGGCTTCTGATTGGTACACAAATAATACTTCTGATTGGTTAGAACTGAATCCATCTATTGATTGGTTAATATTTTATAAGTTTTCCCCTTCCCAGTAACGTGTTAACTGCTGAGTTAGGCTTTTTAGCAAGAAATGCATATTCGGTTATTAGTATGTACATACGCTTATCTTATCTTAACACACACGGCTAACTTCTATAGTTTTTGCTTATGTCATTGTTTTTCCAATTGTCACCATATTCTATCATGCACACAGAGAAAATGAAAACATAAATGAATTTTAATATCCACTTTCAGAAAAGCTGGATAATTTCCTTAACAAATGCTATCCGTTTGCACATGGATTTCTGGATTCGGCAGGCAGATCCTCACAACGCAAGTGTGAAAGTACCCTAAGAGGTATGTGCCACTGTATTACCCTGTAAGTTTTGCAGCTCTATATGTCTTGGAGGGAAGAGGTTAGGTTAAGAAATTGGGGGGGAAGGAGGGGTGCGCAGTTTCCATTTTCGCCTCAAGCAGCAGAAAGCCTAGGTACACCCCTAATATTAGGCATATTTCAGGCGCAGATTGCGGCACAGTTGTTAGTTGCATGGCAATCTGCGACTTTTCCCCACTCACGCCCCTTGACGGGGAAGGGGATGGGCTGACAGGTCCGTCTCATTTACCATTTTCTACACCTGTTTCGGCATAGAAAAAGGTTTAAATGTAAGACAGCTTGGAAGCTGTCTTACATTTAGAACTGACGGAGGATCCGTTGAAGTTATGGAGAGGCCGGCGCCTCTACATAACTACAGCGATACACCACCAGAAATAGGGGATATTAAGACCAGCATCTGAAACGCCCTGTGTAGTGCCCTGGAGCAAGGGTACTTTGGACTATGGACATTTGCCCTTATTGCTAATATGCAAAGCCATCAACTCCCTACTTTATTGCATTTAAAAGGGTTAACTTGCACTATAATTTATGCCATTGTTTACAGTGATACTGTTTAACATTGTTGAAATGCATTTATATGTTTATCGTAATATTTCCTGTTCATTTGCATTGTTATTACACTACAGCTGCACTGCACTGTGGAAAGGGTTAATGCATAGCCAGCTAATCCTGAGAAACTTTATGACTTTCTACCTATGCAAAGTTTTGGAAAGAAAAAACAGACACACTGACCATCTTACTGTCTTGTTTAGCTCCGTTGTTTATGACTGGAAAAACTGATTATTCATTCCTATAGATCTGCATAGAAGCTTTATACAAGTCTATGATAGACAAAAATTGTAACAATATTTCTGTTTAGGCTGTGCTTCTCTACTCCACTCCTCCCACTAGGTTCTAGTTCAGCTAGAAACTGTATATAAGGAGAGCAGTCAGAGCACCCTAGTTGTCTGCAGATAGGGACTACTGCTTAGATGGAAAGACTCTGCCAGACTGCATTAGTGACCAAAAGAAGATGCTGAGACAAAGAAAATCTGCCACAGATCCTGCGTCACCACACCTGTGATCAGGTTGCCAGCCGGACAACTGAGCCACAGACCCTGGGCCACCAGCCTTTGGTCAGGATGCCAGCCTTCTGAGAGAGAGGAACAGCTAGCTCAGGCCTTTCCTCAGCACAAAATATTCTTCTGCCAGGGAGGAGACTGGAGAAGCCAGCTCAGTGCCTTACCTATATTTTTTTTCCCTTGACTTCCTCCAGTAAAGAAGCACACTGGTTTAGCACAAATGCTAACTGTGTGGACACCTCGACAGTGTTCAGAGCACCCAGCATAGCATAGAACCAACTTTAGCAGCAATAACTTTAAGTAATCAATTTCTGACTTTATTGCTCTCTTATATCATTCAGATGGAATTTTGGCCGACTCTTCTATAGCCCTGATGCACACAACCATATTTTGCGTCTGTGTCTGATAACAACTTTTTGCAGATCGCAGACAGACTCATTCATTTCTATGGGTCCACAAACAAAATGGACAGCACGTGGACTGCATCCATGCAGCCGGGTCACGAATTATAAAACCTATTCTATTTTTGTCCATTTTGTGGACAAGAATAGGCTTTTTTACAGTGGGTCCCACATAAATTGTGGGATGCACAGGGTTGCATCCGTATTTTTCAGATCCGCGTTTTGCTGAACTGAAAAACTGATACGGTCAATTTCTGCAAATGTTCGCAAACGGGCGAACCGGGCGAACCACCATAGACTTCAATAGGCAGGTGAATTTTAAAACCCACAGGAACTCTTTCTAGCCACAGTAGTGATGGAAAAGTTGTTTCAAGGGGACTAACACCTGGACTGTGGCATGCCGGAGGGGGATCCATGGCAAAACTCCCATGGAAAATGATGTAGTTGAGGCAGAGTTGGATTTAAATCCATAAAGGGCATAAATCACCTAACAATCCAATTTTTTTTTGAACAACGTGGTTTAAAACATCCAGTGTGTGTATACGATCAGGTATGATGTTGTATCGATCAGGTAGTGTAAGGGTTACGCCCGCTTCACAGACATTGACAGACCAAACTCCCCTCTTAATGCACCGCAAACAACCGCAAACAATCCATTTGCCCAACCGCAAACTCCCCATTTGTTCAAGGTTGGATACCAAGCTAGCCATGTCCCGTTGATGTCATTGAAGGTTTCTTCCTCCACCCAGCCACGTACAACACCAAGGGTCCCAAAAAGGTGAATTGAATAGATTTTTCGAACGGGGAGATGGTTAAAAAAAACGCTGGCTCCCTCCCCTTTGTTTGAATCCACGGTCACTGCGTCTGTGCCGTGCAATTTACTGCCCCACCCGATATGAGTGGTATTTTCTGTAGTTCTCTCTTCTCATCAGTTTAATCCCTGTTACGTCCCCAATCTGGGGTCAATTTATTAAATAGATTTTTCGAACGGGGAGATGGTTAAAAAAAATGCTGGCTCCCTCCCCTTTGTTTGAATCTACGCCACGGTCACTGCGTCTGCACCGTGCAATTTACTGCCCCACTGGATATGAGTGGTATTTTCTGTAGTTCTCTCTTCTCATCAGTTTAATCCCTGTTACGTCCCCAATCTGGGGTCAATTTATTAAATAGATTTTTCGAACGGGGAGATGGTTAAAAAAATGCTGGCTCCCTCCCCTTTGTTTGAATCCACGCCACGGTCACTGCGTCTGCGCCATGCAATTTACTGCCCCACCGGATATGAGTGGTATTTTCTGTAGTACTATTCTCATCAGTTTAATCCCTGTTACGTCCCCAATCTGGGGTAAAATTATTAAATAGATTTTTCGAACGGGGAGATGGTTAAAAAAAATGCTGGCTCCCTCCCCTTTGTTTGAATCCACGCCACGGTCACTGTGTCTGCGCCATGCAATTTACTGCCCCACCGGATATGAGTGGTATTTTCTGTAGTTCTCTCTTCTCATCAGTTTAATCCCTGTTACGTCCCCAATCTGGGGTCAATTTATTAAATAGATTTTTCGAACGGGGAGATGGTTAAAAAAAATGCTGGCTCCCTCCCCTTTGTTTGTATCCACGCCACGGTCACTGCGTCTGTGCCGTGCAATTTACTGCCCCACCCGATATGAGTGGTATTTTCTGTAGTTCTCTCTTCTCATCAGTTTAATCCCTGTTACGTCCCTAATCTGGGGTCAATTTATTAAATAGATTTTTCGAACGGGGAGATGGTTAAAAAAAGGCTGGCTCCCTCCCCTTTGTTTGAATCCACGCCACGGTCACTGCGTCTGCGCCGTGCAATTTACTGCCCCACCCGATATGAGTGGTATTTTCTGTAGTTCTCTCTTCTCATCAGTTTAATCCCTGTTACGTCCCCAATCTGGGGTCAATTTATTAAATAGATTTTTCGAACGGGGAGATGGTTAAAAAAATGCTGGCTCCCTCCCCTTTGTTTGAATCTACGCCACGGTCACTGCGTCTGCGCCGTGCAATTTACTGCCCCACTGGATATGAGTGGTATTTTCTGTAGTTCTCTCTTCTCATCAGTTTAATCCCTGTTACGTCCCCAATCTGGGGTCAATTTATTAAATCGATTTTTCGAACGGGGAGATGGTTAAAAAAATGCTGGCTCCCTCCCCTTTGTTTGAATCCACGCCACGGTCACTGCGCCTGCACCGTGCAATTTACTGCCCCACCGGATATGAGTGGTATTTTCTGTAGTACTATTCTCATCAGTTTAATCCCTGTTACGTCCCCAATCTGGGGTAAAATTATTAAATAGATTTTTCGAACGGGGAGATGGTTAAAAAAAATGCTGGCTCCCTCCCCTTTGTTTGAATCCACGCCACGGTCACTGCGTCTGCACCGTGCAATTTACTGCCCCACCCGATATAAGTGGTATTTTCTGTAGTACTATTCTCATCAATTTAATCCCTGTTACGTCCCCAATCTGGGGTCAATTTATTAAATAGATTTTTCGAACGGGAAGATGGTTAAAAAAATGCTGGCTCCCTCCCCTTTGTTTGAATCCACGCCACGGTCACTGCGTATGCGCCGTGCAATTTACTGCCCCACCCGATATTAGTGGTATTTTCTGTAGTACTATTCTCATCAGTTTAATCCCTGTTACGTCCCCAATCTGGGGTCAATTTATTAAATAGATTTTTCGAACGGGGAGATGGTTAAAAAAATGCTGGCTCCCTCCACTTTGTTTGAATCCACGCCACTGTCACTGCGCCTGCGCCTGCGCCGTGCAATTTACTGCCCCACCGGATATGAGTGGTATTTTCTGTAGTTCTCTCTTCTCATCAGTTTAATCCCTGTTACGTCCCCAATCTGGGGTCAATTTATTAAATATATTTTTCGAACGGGGAGATGGTTAAAAAAATGCTGGCTCCCTCCACTTTGTTTGAATCCACGCCACTGTCACTGCGCCTGCGCCTGCGCCGTGCAATTTACTGCCCCACCCGATATGAGTGGTATTTTCTGTAGTTCTCTCTTCTCATCAGTTTAATCCCTGTTACGTCCCTAATCTGGGGTCAATTTATTAAATAGATTTTTCGAACGGGGAGATGGTTAAAAAAAGGCTGGCTCCCTCCCCTTTGTTTGAATCCACGCCACGGTCACTGCGTCTGCGCCGTGCAATTTACTGCCCCACCCGATATGAGTGGTATTTTCTGTAGTTCTCTCTTCTCATCAGTTTAATCCCTGTTACGTCCCCAATCTGGGGTCAATTTATTAAATAGATTTTTCGAACGGGGAGATGGTTAAAAAAATGCTGGCTCCCTCCCCTTTGTTTGAATCTACGCCACGGTCACTGCGTCTGCGCCGTGCAATTTACTGCCCCACTGGATATGAGTGGTATTTTCTGTAGTTCTCTCTTCTCATCAGTTTAATCCCTGTTACGTCCCCAATCTGGGGTCAATTTATTAAATCGATTTTTCGAACGGGGAGATGGTTAAAAAAATGCTGGCTCCCTCCCCTTTGTTTGAATCCACGCCACGGTCACTGCGCCTGCACCGTGAAATTTACTGCCCCACCGGATATGAGTGGTATTTTCTGTAGTACTATTCTCATCAGTTTAATCCCTGTTACGTCCCCAATCTGGGGTAAAATTATTAAATAGATTTTTCGAACGGGGAGATGGTTAAAAAAAATGCTGGCTCCCTCCCCTTTGTTTGAATCCACGCCACGGTCACTGCGTCTGCACCGTGCAATTTACTGCCCCACCCGATATAAGTGGTATTTTCTGTAGTACTATTCTCATCAATTTAATCCCTGTTACGTCCCCAATCTGGGGTCAATTTATTAAATAGATTTTTCGAACGGGGAGATGGTTAAAAAAATGCTGGCTCCCTCCCCTTTGTTTGAATCCACGCCACGGTCACTGCGTATGCGCCGTGGAATTTACTGCCCCACCCGATATTAGTGGTATTTTCTGTAGTACTATTCTCATCAGTTTAATCCCTGTTACGTCCCCAATCTGGGGTCAATTTATTAAATAGATTTTTCGAACGGGGAGATGGTTAAAAAAATGCTGGCTCCCTCCACTTTGTTTGAATCCACGCCACTGTCACTGCGCCTGCGCCATGCAATTTACTGCCCCACCGGATATGAGTGGTATTTTCTGTAGTTCTCTCTTCTCATCAGTTTAATCCCTGTTACGTCCCCAATCTGGGGTCAATTTATTAAATATATTTTTCGAACGGGGAGATGGTTAAAAAAAATACTGGCTCCCTCCCCTTTGTTTGAATCCACGCCACGGTCACTGCGTCTGCGCCGTGCAATTTACTGCCCCACCCGATATGAGTGGTATTTTCTGTAGTTCTCTCTTCTCATAAGTTTAATCCTTGTTACGTCCCCAATCTGGGGTCAATTTATTAAATAGATTTTTCAAACGGGGAGATGGTTAAAAAAATGCTGGCTCCCTCCCCTTTGTTTGAATCCACGCCACGGTCACTGCGTCTGCCCCGTGCAATTTACTGCCCCACCCGATATAAGTGGTATTTTCTGTAGTACTATTCTCATCAGTTTAATCCCTGTTACGTCCCCAATCTGGGGTAAAATTATTAAATAGATTTTTCGAACGGGGAGATGGTTAAAAAAAATGCTGGCTCCCTCCCCTTTGTTTGAATCCACGCCACGGTCACTGTGTCTGCGCCGTGCAATTTACTGCCCCACCGGATATGAGTGGTATTTTCTGTAGTTCTCTCTTCTCATCAGTTTAATCCCTGTTACGTCCTTAATCTGGGGTCAATTTATTAAATAGATTTTTCGAACGGGGAGATGGTCAAAAAAAAATGCTGGCTCCCTCCCCTTTGTTTGAGACCACGCCACGGTCACTGCGTCTGCGCCGTGCAATTTACTGCCCCACCCGATATGAGTGGTATTTTCTGTAGTTCTCTCTTCTCATCAGTTTAATCCTTGTTACGTCCCCAATCTGGGGTCAATTTATTAAATAGATTTTTCGAACGGGGAGATGGTTAAAAAAAATACTGGCTCCCTCCCCTTTGTTTGAATCCACGCCACGGTCACTGCGTCTGCGCCGTGCAATTTACTGCCCCACCCGATATGAGTGGTATTTTCTGTAGTTCTCTCTTCTCATCAGTTTAATCCTTGTTACGTCCCCAATCTGGGGTCAATTTATTAAATAGATTTTTCGAACGGGGAGATGGTTAAAAAAATGCTGGCTCCCTCCCCTTTGTTTGAATCCACGCCACGGTCACTGCGTCTGCGCCGTGCAATTTACTGCCCCACCCGATATAAGTGGAATTTTCTGTAGTACTATTCTCATCAGTTTAATCCCTGTTACGTCCCCAATCTGGGGTAAAATTATTAAATAGATTTTTCGAACGGGGAGATGGTTAAAAAAAATGCTGGCTCCCTCCCCTTTGTTTGTATCCACGCCACGGTCACTGTGTCTGCGCCATGCAATTTACTGCCCCACCGGATATGAGTGGTATTTTCTGTAGTTCTCTCTTCTCATCAGTTTAATCCCTGTTACGTCCCCAATCTGGGGTCAATTTATTAAATAGATTTTTCGAACGGGGAGATGGTTAAAAAAAATGCTGGCTCCCTCCCCTTTGTTTGTATCCACGCCACGGTCACTGCGTCTGTGCCGTGCAATTTACTGCCCCACCCGATATGAGTGGTATTTTCTGTAGTTCTCTCTTCTCATCAGTTTAATCCCTGTTACGTCCCTAATCTGGGGTCAATTTATTAAATAGATTTTTCGAACGGGGAGATGGTTAAAAAAAGGCTGGCTCCCTCCCCTTTGTTTGAATCCACGCCACGGTCACTGCGTCTGCGCCGTGCAATTTACTGCCCCACCCGATATGAGTGGTATTTTCTGTAGTTCTCTCTTCTCATCAGTTTAATCCTTGTTACGTCCCCAATCTGGGGTCAATTTATTAAATAGATTTTTCGAACGGGGAGATGGTTAAAAAAATGCTGGCTCCCTCCCCTTTGTTTGAATCTACGCCACGGTCACTGCATCTGCGCCGTGCAATTTACTGCCCCACTGGATATGAGTGGTATTTTCTGTAGTTCTCTCTTCTCATCAGTTTAATCCCTGTTACGTCCCCAATCTGGGGTCAATTTATTAAATCGATTTTTCGAACGGGGAGATGGTTAAAAAAATGCTGGCTCCCTCCCCTTTGTTTGAATCCACGCCACGGTCACTGCGCCTGCACGGTGCAATTTACTGCCCCACCGGATATGAGTGGTATTTTCTGTAGTACTATTCTCATCAGTTTAATCCCTGTTACGTCCCCAATCTGGGGTAAAATTATTAAATAGATTTTTCGAACGGGGAGATGGTTAAAAAAAATGCTGGCTCCCTCCCCTTTGTTTGAATCCACGCCACGGTCACTGCGTCTGCGCCGTGCAATTTACTGCCCCACCCGATATAAGTGGTATTTTCTGTAGTACTATTCTCATCAGTTTAATCCCTGTTACGTCCCCAATCTGGGGTCAATTTATTAAATAGATTTTTCGAACGGGGAGATGGTTAAAAAAATGCTGGCTCCCTCCCCTTTGTTTGAATCCACGCCACGGTCACTGCGTATGCGCCGTGCAATTTACTGCCCCACCCGATATTAGTGGTATTTTCTGTAGTACTATTCTCATCAGTTTAATCCCTGTTACGTCCCCAATCTGGGGTCAATTTATTAAATAGATTTTTCGAACGGGGAGATGGTTAAAAAAATGCTGGCTCCCTCCACTTTGTTTGAATCCACGCCACTGTCACTGCGCCTGCGCCTGCGCCGTGCAATTTACTGCCCCACCGGATATGAGTGGTATTTTCTGTAGTTCTCTCTTCTCATCAGTTTAATCCCTGTTACGTCCCCAATCTGGGGTCAATTTATTAAATATATTTTTCGAACGGGGAGATGGTTAAAAAAAATACTGGCTCCCTCCCCTTTGTTTGAATCCACGCCACGGTCACTGCGTCTGCGCCGTGCAATTTACTGCCCCACCCGATATGAGTGGTATTTTCTGTAGTTCTCTCTTCTTATCAGTTTAATCCTTGTTACGTCCCCAATCTGGGGTAAAATTATTAAATAGATTTTTCGAACGGGGAGATGGTTAAAAAAAATGCTGGCTCCCTCCCCTTTGTTTGAATCCACGCCACGGTCACTGTGTCTGCGCCATGCAATTTACTGCCCCACCGGATATGAGTGGTATTTTCTGTAGTTCTCTCTTCTCATCAGTTTAATCCCTGTTACGTCCCCAATCTGGGGTCAATTTATTAAATAGATTTTTCGAACGGGGAGATGGTTAAAAAAAATGCTGGCTCCCTCCCCTTTGTTTGTATCCACGCCACGGTCACTGCGTCTGTGCCGTGCAATTTACTGCCCCACCCGATATGAGTGGTATTTTCTGTAGTTCTCTCTTCTCATCAGTTTAATCCCTGTTACGTCCCTAATCTGGGGTCAATTTATTAAATAGATTTTTCGAACAGGGAGATGGTTAAAAAAAGGCTGGCTCCCTCCCCTTTGTTTGAATCCACGCCACGGTCACTGCGTCTGCGCCGTGCAATTTACTGCCCCACCCGATATGAGTGGTATTTTCTGTAGTTCTCTCTTCTCATCAGTTTAATCCTTGTTACGTCCCCAATCTGGGGTCAATTTATTAAATAGATTTTTCGAACGGGGAGATGGTTAAAAAAATGCTGGCTCCCTCCCCTTTGTTTGAATCTACGCCACGGTCACTGCATCTGCGCCGTGCAATTTACTGCCCCACTGGATATGAGTGGTATTTTCTGTAGTTCTCTCTTCTCATCAGTTTAATCCCTGTTACGTCCCCAATCTGGGGTCAATTTATTAAATCGATTTTTCGAACGGGGAGATGGTTAAAAAAATGCTGGCTCCCTCCCCTTTGTTTGAATCCACGCCACGGTCACTGCGCCTGCACGGTGCAATTTACTGCCCCACCGGATATGAGTGGTATTTTCTGTAGTACTATTCTCATCAGTTTAATCCCTGTTACGTCCCCAATCTGGGGTAAAATTATTAAATAGATTTTTCGAACGGGGAGATGGTTAAAAAAAATGCTGGCTCCCTCCCCTTTGTTTGAATCCACGCCACGGTCACTGCGTCTGCACCGTGCAATTTACTGCCCCACCCGATATAAGTGGTATTTTCTGTAGTACTATTCTCATCAATTTAATCCCTGTTACGTCCCCAATCTGGGGTCAATTTATTAAATAGATTTTTCGAACGGGGAGATGGTTAAAAAAATGCTGGCTCCCTCCCCTTTGTTTGAATCCACGCCACGGTCACTGCGTATGCGCCGTGCAATTTACTGCCCCACCCGATATTAGTGGTATTTTCTGTAGTACTATTCTCATCAGTTTAATCCCTGTTACGTCCCCAATCTGGGGTCAATTTATTAAATAGATTTTTCGAACGGGGAGATGGTTAAAAAAATGCTGGCTCCCTCCCCTTTGTTTGAATCCACGCCACTGTCACTGCGCCTGCGCCTGCGCCGTGCAATTTACTGCCCCACCGGATATGAGTGGTATTTTCTGTAGTTCTCTCTTCTCATCAGTTTAATCCCTGTTACGTCCCCAATCTGGGGTCAATTTATTAAATATATTTTTCGAACGGGGAGATGGTTAAAAAAAATACTGGCTCCCTCCCCTTTGTTTGAATCCACGCCACGGTCACTGCGTCTGCGCCGTGCAATTTACTGCCCCACCCGATATGAGTGGTATTTTCTGTAGTTCTCTCTTCTCATCAGTTTAATCCTTGTTACGTCCCCAATCTGGGGTCAATTTATTAAATAGATTTTTCAAACGGGGAGATGGTTAAAAAAATGCTGGCTCCCTCCCCTTTGTTTGAATCCACGCCACTGTCACTGCGCCTGCGCCTGCGCCGTGCAATTTACTGCCCCACCGGATATGAGTGGTATTTTCTGTAGTTCTCTCTTCTCATCAGTTTAATCCCTGTTACGTCCTTAATCTGGGGTCAATTTATTAAATAGATTTTTCGAACGGGGAGATGGTCAAAAAAAAATGCTGGCTCCCTCCCCTTTGTTTGAGACCACGCCACGGTCACTGCGTCTGCGCCGTGCAATTTACTGCCCCACCCGATATGAGTGGTATTTTCTGTAGTTCTCTCTTCTCATCAGTTTAATCCCTGTTACGTCCCCAATCTGGGGTCAATTTATTAAATAGATTTTTCGAACGGGGAGATGGTTAAAAAAAATACTGGCTCTTTCCCCTTTGTTTGAATCCACGCCACGGTCACTGCGTCTGCGCCGTGCAATTTACTGCCCCACCCGATATGAGTGGTATTTTCTGTAGTTCTCTCTTCTCATCAGTTTAATCCTTGTTACGTCCCCAATCTGGGGTCAATTTATTAAATAGATTTTTCGAACGGGGAGATGGTTAAAAAAATGCTGGCTCCCTCCCCTTTGTTTGAATCCACGCCACGGTCACTGCGTCTGCGCCGTGCAATTTACTGCCCCACCCGATATAAGTGGAATTTTCTGTAGTACTATTCTCATCAGTTTAATCCCTGTTACGTCCCCAATCTGGGGTAAAATTATTAAATAGATTTTTCGAACGGGGAGATGGTTAAAAAAAATGCTGGCTCCCTCCCCTTTGATTGAATCCACGCCACGGTCACTGTGTCTGCGCCGTGCAATTTACTGCCCCACCGGATATGAGTGGTATTTTCTGTAGTTCTCTCTTCTCATCAGTTTAATCCCTGTTACGTCCTTAATCTGGGGTCAATTTATTAAATAGATTTTTCGAACGGGGAGATGGTCAAAAAAAAATGCTGGCTCCCTCCCCTTTGTTTGAGACCACGCCACGGTCACTGCGTCTCCGCCGTGCAATTTACTGCCCCACCCGATATGAGTGGTATTTTCTGTAGTACTATTCTCATCAGTTTAATCCCTGTTACGTCCCCAATCTGGGGTCAATTTATTAAATAGATTTTTCGAACGGGGAGATGGTTAAAAAAATGCTGGCTCCCTCCCCTTTGTTTGAATCTACGCCACTGTCACTGCGTCTGCGCCGTGCAATTTAACTGCCCCACCCGATATGAGTGGTATTTTCTGTAGTACTATTCTCATCAGTTTAATCCCTGTTACGTCCCCAATCTGGGGTCAATTTATTAAATAGATTTTTCGAACGGGGATATGGTTAAAAAAATGCTGGCTCCCTCCACTTTGTTTGAATCCACGCCACGGTCACTGCGCCTGCGCCGTGCAATTTACTGCCCCACCGGATATGAGTTGTATTTTCTGTAGTTCTCTCTTCTCATCAGTTTAATCCCTGTTACGTCGCCAATCTGGGGTCAATTTATTAAATAGATTTTTAGAACGGGGAGATAGTTAAAAAAAATACTGGCTCCCTCCCCTTTGTTTGAATCCACGCCACGGTCACTGCGTCTGCGCCGTGCAATTTACTGCCCCACCCGATATGAGTGGTATTTTCTGTAGTTCTCTCTTCTCATCAGTTTAATCCTTGTTACGTCCCCAATCTGGGGTCAATTTATTAAATAGATTTTTCGAACGGGGAGATGGTTAAAAAAATGCTGGCTCCCTCCCCTTTGTTTGAATCCACGCCACGGTCACTGCGTCTGCGCCGTGCAATTTACTGCCCCACCCGATATAAGTGGTATTTTCTGTAGTACTATTCTCATCAGTTTAATCCCTGTTACGTCCCCAATCTGGGGTAAAATTATTAAATAGATTTTTCGAACGGGGAGATGGTTAAAAAAAATGCTGGCTCCCTCCCCTTTGTTTGAATCCACGCCACGGTCACTGTGTCTGCGCCGTGCAATTTACTGCCCCACCGGATATGAGTGGTATTTTCTGTAGTTCTCTCTTCTCATCAGTTTAATCCCTGTTACGTCCTTAATCTGGGGTCAATTTATTAAATAGATTTTTCGAACGGGGAGATGGTCAAAAAAAAATGCTGGCTCCCTCCCCTTTGTTTGAGACCACGCCACGGTCACTGCGTCTGCGCCGTGCAATTTACTGCCCCACCCGATATGAGTGGTATTTTCTGTAGTTCTCTCTTCTCATCAGTTTAATCCCTGTTACGTCCCCAATCTGGGGTCAATTTATTAAATAGATTTTTCGAACGGGGAGATGGTTAAAAAAAATACTGGCTCCCTCCCCTTTGTTTGAATCCACGCCACGGTCACTGCGTCTGCGCCGTGCAATTTACTGCCCCACCCGATATGAGTGGTATTTTCTGTAGTTCTCTCTTCTCATCAGTTTAATCCTTGTTACGTCCCCAATCTGGGGTCAATTTATTAAATAGATTTTTCGAACGGGGAGATGGTTAAAAAAATGCTGGCTCCCTCCCCTTTGTTTGAATCCACGCCACGGTCACTGCGTCTGCGCCGTGCAATTTACTGCCCCACCCGATATAAGTGGAATTTTCTGTAGTACTATTCTCATCAGTTTAATCCCTGTTACGTCCCCAATCTGGGGTAAAATTATTAAATAGATTTTTCGAACGGGGAGATGGTTAAAAAAAATGCTGGCTCCCTCCCCTTTGTTTGAATCCACGCCACGGTCACTGTGTCTGCGCCATGCAATTTACTGCCCCACCGGATATGAGTGGTATTTTCTGTAGTTCTCTCTTCTCATCAGTTTAATCCCTGTTACGTCCCCAATCTGGGGTCAATTTATTAAATAGATTTTTCGAACGGGGAGATGGTTTAAAAAAGGCTGGCTCCCTCCCCTTTGTTTGAATCCACGCCACGGTCACTGCGTCTGCGCCGTGCAATTTACTGCCCCACCCGATATGATTGGTATTTTCTGTAGTTCTCTCTTCTCATCAGTTTAATCCCTGTTACGTCCCCAATCTGGGGTCAATTTATTAAATAGATTTTTCGAACGGGGAGATGGTTAAAAAAATGCTGGCTCCCTCCCCTTTGTTTGAATCTACGCCACGGTCACTGCGTCTGCGCCGTGCAATTTACTGCCCCACTGGATATGAGTGGTATTTTCTGTAGTTCTCTCTTCTCATCAGTTTAATCCCTGTTACGTCCCCAATCTGGGGTCAATTTATTAAATCGATTTTTCGAACGGGGAGATGGTTAAAAAAATGCTGGCTCCCTCCCCTTTGTTTGAATCCACGCCACGGTCACTGCGCCTGCACCGTGCAATTTACTGCCCCACCGGATATGAGTGGTATTTTCTGTAGTACTATTCTCATCAGTTTAATCCCTGTTACGTCCCCAATCTGGGGTAAAATTATTAAATAGATTTTTCGAACGGGGAGATGGTTAAAAAAAATGCTGGCTCCCTCCCCTTTGTTTGAATCCACGCCACGGTCACTGCGTCTGCACCGTGCAATTTACTGCCCCACCCGATATTAGTGGTATTTTCTGTAGTACTATTCTCATCAGTTTAATCCCTGTTACGTCCCCAATCTGGGGTCAATTTATTAAATAGATTTTTCGAACGGGGAGATGGTTAAAAAAATGCTGGCTCCCTCCACTTTGTTTGAATCCACGCCACTGTCACTGCGCCTGCGCCGTGCAATTTACTGCCCCACCGGATATGAGTGGTATTTTCTGTAGTTCTCTCTTCTCATCAGTTTAATCCCTGTTACGTCCCCAATCTGGGGTCAATTTATTAAATATATTTTTCGAACGGGGAGATGGTTAAAAAAAATACTGGCTCCCTCCCCTTTGTTTGAATCCACGCCACGGTCACTGCGTCTGCGCCGTGCAATTTACTGCCCCACCCGATATGAGTGGTATTTTCTGTAGTTCTCTCTTCTCATCAGTTTAATCCTTGTTACGTCCCCAATCTGGGGTCAATTTATTAAATAGATTTTTCGAACGGGGAGATGGTTAAAAAAATGCTGGCTCCCTCCCCTTTGTTTGAATCCACGCCACGGTCACTGCGTCTGCCCCGTGCAATTTACTGCCCCACTGGATATGAGTGGTATTTTCTGTAGTTCTCTCTTCTCATCAGTTTAATCCCTGTTACGTCCCCAATCTGGGGTCAATTTATTAAATCGATTTTTCGAACGGGGAGATGGTTAAAAAAATGCTGGCTCCCTCCCCTTTGTTTGAATCCACGCCACGGTCACTGCGCCTGCACGGTGCAATTTACTGCCCCACCGGATATGAGTGGTATTTTCTGTAGTACTATTCTCATCAGTTTAATCCCTGTTACGTCCCCAATCTGGGGTAAAATTATTAAATAGATTTTTCGAACGGGGAGATGGTTAAAAAAAATGCTGGCTCCCTCCCCTTTGTTTGAATCCACGCCACGGTCACTGCGTCTGCACCGTGCAATTTACTGCCCCACCCGATATAAGTGGTATTTTCTGTAGTACTATTCTCATCAATTTAATCCCTGTTACGTCCCCAATCTGGGGTCAATTTATTAAATAGATTTTTCGAACGGGGAGATGGTTAAAAAAATGCTGGCTCCCTCCCCTTTGTTTGAATCCACGCCACGGTCACTGCGTATGCGCCGTGCAATTTACTGCCCCACCCGATATTAGTGGTATTTTCTGTAGTACTATTCTCATCAGTTTAATCCCTGTCACGTCCCCAATCTGGGGTCAATTTATTAAATAGATTTTTCGAACGGGGAGATGGTTAAAAAAATGCTGGCTCCCTCCACTTTGTTTGAATCCACGCCACTGTCACTGCGCCTGCGCCTGCGCCGTGCAATTTACTGCCCCACCGGATATGAGTGGTATTTTCTGTAGTTCTCTCTTCTCATCAGTTTAATCCCTGTTACGTCCCCAATCTGGGGTCAATTTATTAAATATATTTTTCGAACGGGGAGATGGTTAAAAAAAATACTGGCTCCCTCCCCTTTGTTTGAATCCACGCCACGGTCACTGCGTCTGCGCCGTGCAATTTACTGCCCCACCCGATATGAGTGGTATTTTCTGTAGTTCTCTCTTCTCATCAGTTTAATCCTTGTTACGTCCCCAATCTGGGGTCAATTTATTAAATAGATTTTTCAAACGGGGAGATGGTTAAAAAAATGCTGGCTCCCTCCCCTTTGTTTGAATCCACGCCACTGTCACTGCGCCTGCGCCTGCGCCGTGCAATTTACTGCCCCACCGGATATGAGTGGTATTTTCTGTAGTTCTCTCTTCTCATCAGTTTAATCCCTGTTACGTCCTTAATCTGGGGTCAATTTATTAAATAGATTTTTCGAACGGGGAGATGGTCAAAAAAAAATGCTGGCTCCCTCCCCTTTGTTTGAGACCACGCCACGGTCACTGCGTCTGCGCCGTGCAATTTACTGCCCCACCCGATATGAGTGGTATTTTCTGTAGTTCTCTCTTCTCATCAGTTTAATCCCTGTTACGTCCCCAATCTGGGGTCAATTTATTAAATAGATTTTTCGAACGGGGAGATGGTTAAAAAAAATACTGGCTCTTTCCCCTTTGTTTGAATCCACGCCACGGTCACTGCGTCTGCGCCGTGCAATTTACTGCCCCACCCGATATGAGTGGTATTTTCTGTAGTTCTCTCTTCTCATCAGTTTAATCCTTGTTACGTCCCCAATCTGGGGTCAATTTATTAAATAGATTTTTCGAACGGGGAGATGGTTAAAAAAATGCTGGCTCCCTCCCCTTTGTTTGAATCCACGCCACGGTCACTGCGTCTGCGCCGTGCAATTTACTGCCCCACCCGATATAAGTGGAATTTTCTGTAGTACTATTCTCATCAGTTTAATCCCTGTTACGTCCCCAATCTGGGGTAAAATTATTAAATAGATTTTTCGAACGGGGAGATGGTTAAAAAAAATGCTGGCTCCCTCCCCTTTGATTGAATCCACGCCACGGTCACTGTGTCTGCGCCGTGCAATTTACTGCCCCACCGGATATGAGTGGTATTTTCTGTAGTTCTCTCTTCTCATCAGTTTAATCCCTGTTACGTCCTTAATCTGGGGTCAATTTATTAAATAGATTTTTCGAACGGGGAGATGGTCAAAAAAAAATGCTGGCTCCCTCCCCTTTGTTTGAGACCACGCCACGGTCACTGCGTCTCCGCCGTGCAATTTACTGCCCCACCCGATATGAGTGGTATTTTCTGTAGTACTATTCTCATCAGTTTAATCCCTGTTACGTCCCCAATCTGGGGTCAATTTATTAAATAGATTTTTCGAACGGGGAGATGGTTAAAAAAATGCTGGCTCCCTCCCCTTTGTTTGAATCTACGCCACTGTCACTGCGTCTGCGCCGTGCAATTTAACTGCCCCACCCGATATGAGTGGTATTTTCTGTAGTACTATTCTCATCAGTTTAATCCCTGTTACGTCCCCAATCTGGGGTCAATTTATTAAATAGATTTTTCGAACGGGGATATGGTTAAAAAAATGCTGGCTCCCTCCACTTTGTTTGAATCCACGCCACGGTCACTGCGCCTGCGCCGTGCAATTTACTGCCCCACCGGATATGAGTTGTATTTTCTGTAGTTCTCTCTTCTCATCAGTTTAATCCCTGTTACGTCGCCAATCTGGGGTCAATTTATTAAATAGATTTTTAGAACGGGGAGATAGTTAAAAAAAATACTGGCTCCCTCCCCTTTGTTTGAATCCACGCCACGGTCACTGCGTCTGCGCCGTGCAATTTACTGCCCCACCCGATATGAGTGGTATTTTCTGTAGTTCTCTCTTCTCATCAGTTTAATCCTTGTTACGTCCCCAATCTGGGGTCAATTTATTAAATAGATTTTTCGAACGGGGAGATGGTTAAAAAAATGCTGGCTCCCTCCCCTTTGTTTGAATCCACGCCACGGTCACTGCGTCTGCGCCGTGCAATTTACTGCCCCACCCGATATAAGTGGTATTTTCTGTAGTACTATTCTCATCAGTTTAATCCCTGTTACGTCCCCAATCTGGGGTAAAATTATTAAATAGATTTTTCGAACGGGGAGATGGTTAAAAAAAATGCTGGCTCCCTCCCCTTTGTTTGAATCCACGCCACGGTCACTGTGTCTGCGCCGTGCAATTTACTGCCCCACCGGATATGAGTGGTATTTTCTGTAGTTCTCTCTTCTCATCAGTTTAATCCCTGTTACGTCCTTAATCTGGGGTCAATTTATTAAATAGATTTTTCGAACGGGGAGATGGTCAAAAAAAAATGCTGGCTCCCTCCCCTTTGTTTGAGACCACGCCACGGTCACTGCGTCTGCGCCGTGCAATTTACTGCCCCACCCGATATGAGTGGTATTTTCTGTAGTTCTCTCTTCTCATCAGTTTAATCCCTGTTACGTCCCCAATCTGGGGTCAATTTATTAAATAGATTTTTCGAACGGGGAGATGGTTAAAAAAAATACTGGCTCCCTCCCCTTTGTTTGAATCCACGCCACGGTCACTGCGTCTGCGCCGTGCAATTTACTGCCCCACCCGATATGAGTGG
The DNA here is from genome assembly GCF_905171765.1 of Bufo bufo. Classification (NCBI taxonomy): domain Eukaryota; kingdom Metazoa; phylum Chordata; class Amphibia; order Anura; family Bufonidae; genus Bufo; species Bufo bufo. Next base: position 361,453,012 of record NC_053390.1, read on the forward strand.
TATTTTCTGTAGTTCTCTCTTCTCATCAGTTTAATCCTTGTTACGTCCCCAATCTGGGGTCAATTTATTAAATAGATTTTTCGAACGGGGAGATGGTTAAAAAAATGCTGGCTCCCTCCCCTTTGTTTGAATCCACGCCACGGTCACTGCGTCTGCGCCGTGCAATTTACTGCCCCACCCGATATAAGTGGAATTTTCTGTAGTACTATTCTCATCAGTTTAATCCCTGTTACGTCCCCAATCTGGGGTCAATTTATTAAATAGATTTTTCGAACGGGGAGATGGTTTAAAAAAGGCTGGCTCCCTCCCCTTTGTTTGAATCCACGCCACGGTCACTGCGTCTGCGCCGTGCAATTTACTGCCCCACCCGATATGATTGGTATTTTCTGTAGTTCTCTCTTCTCATCAGTTTAATCCCTGTTACGTCCCCAATCTGGGGTCAATTTATTAAATAGATTTTTCGAACGGGGAGATGGTTAAAAAAATGCTGGCTCCCTCCCCTTTGTTTGAATCTACGCCACGGTCACTGCGTCTGCGCCGTGCAATTTACTGCCCCACTGGATATGAGTGGTATTTTCTGTAGTTCTCTCTTCTCATCAGTTTAATCCCTGTTACGTCCCCAATCTGGGGTCAATTTATTAAATCGATTTTTCGAACGGGGAGATGGTTAAAAAAATGCTGGCTCCCTCCCCTTTGTTTGAATCCACGCCACGGTCACTGCGCCTGCACCGTGCAATTTACTGCCCCACCGGATATGAGTGGTATTTTCTGTAGTACTATTCTCATCAGTTTAATCCCTGTTACGTCCCCAATCTGGGGTAAAATTATTAAATAGATTTTTCGAACGGGGAGATGGTTAAAAAAAATGCTGGCTCCCTCCCCTTTGTTTGAATCCACGCCACGGTCACTGCGTATGCGCCGTGCAATTTACTGCCCCACCCGATATTAGTGGTATTTTCTGTAGTACTATTCTCATCAGTTTAATCCCTGTTACGTCCCCAATCTGGGGTCAATTTATTAAATAGATTTTTCGAACGGGGAGATGGTTAAAAAAATGCTGGCTCCCTCCACTTTGTTTGAATCCACGCCACTGTCACTGCGCCTGCGCCGTGCAATTTACTGCCCCACCGGATATGAGTGGTATTTTCTGTAGTTCTCTCTTCTCATCAGTTTAATCCTTGTTACGTCCCCAATCTGGGGTCAATTTATTAAATAGATTTTTCGAACGCGGAGATGGTTAAAAAAATGCTGGCTCCCTCCCCTTTGTTTGAATCCACGCCACGGTCACTGCGTCTGCGCCGTGCAATTTACTGCCCCACCCGATATAAGTGGAATTTTCTGTAGTACTATTCTCATCAGTTTAATCCCTGTTACGTCCCCAATCTGGGGTAAAATTATTAAATAGATTTTTCGAACGGGGAGATAGTTAAAAAAAAATGCTGGCTCCCTCCCCTTTGATTGAATCCACGCCACGGTCACTGTGTCTGCGCCGTGCAATTTACTGCCCCACCGGATATGAGTGGTATTTTCTGTAGTTCTCTCTTCTCATCAGTTTAATCCCTGTTACGTCCTTAATCTGGGGTCAATTTATTAAATAGATTTTTCGAACGGGGAGATGGTCAAAAAAAAATGCTGGCTCCCTCCCCTTTGTTTGAGACCACGCCACGGTCACTGCGTCTCCGCCGTGCAATTTACTGCCCCACCCGATATGAGTGGTATTTTCTGTAGTACTATTCTCATCAGTTTAATCCCTGTTACGTCCCCAATCTGGGGTCAATTTATTAAATAGATTTTTCGAACGGGGAGATGGTTAAAAAAATGCTGGCTCCCTCCCCTTTGTTTGAATCTACGCCACGGTCACTGCGTCTGCGCCGTGCAATTTAACTGCCCCACCCGATATGAGTGGTATTTTCTGTAGTACTATTCTCATCAGTTTAATCCCTGTTACGTCCCCAATCTGGGGTCAATTTATTAAATAGATTTTTCGAACGGGGATATGGTTAAAAAAATGCTGGCTCCCTCCACTTTGTTTGAATCCACGCCACGGTCACTGCGCCTGCGCCGTGCAATTTACTGCCCCACCGGATATGAGTTGTATTTTCTGTAGTTCTCTCTTCTCATCAGTTTAATCCCTGTTACGTCGCCAATCTGGGGTCAATTTATTAAATATATTTTTAGAACGGGGAGATAGTTAAAAAAAATACTGGCTCCCTCCCCTTTGTTTGAATCCACGCCACGGTCACTGCGTCTGCGCCGTGCAATTTACTGCCCCACCCGATATGAGTGGTATTTTCTGTAGTTCTCTCTTCTCATCAGTTTAATCCTTGTTACGTCCCCAATCTGAGGTCAATTTATTAAATAGATTTTTCGAACGGGGAGATGGTTAAAAAAATGCTGGCTCCCTCCCCTTTGTTTGAATCCACGCCACGGTCACTGCGTCTGCGCCGTGCAATTTACTGCCCCACCCGATATAAGTGGTATTTTCTGTAGTACTATTCTCATCAGTTTAATCCCTGTTACGTCCCCAATCTGGGGTAAAATTATTAAATAGATTTTTCGAACGGGGAGATGGTTAAAAAAAATGCTGGCTCCCTCCCCTTTGATTGAATCCACGCCACGGTCACTGTGTCTGCGCCGTGCAATTTACTGCCCCACCGGATATGAGTGGTATTTTCTGTAGTTCTCTCTTCTCATCAGTTTAATCCCTGTTACGTCCTTAATCTGGGGTCAATTTATTAAATAGATTTTTCGAACGGGGAGATGGTCAAAAAAAAATGCTGGCTCCCTCCCCTTTGTTTGAGACCACGCCACGGTCACTGCGTCTGCGCCGTGCAATTTACTGCCCCACCCGATATGAGTGGTATTTTCTGTAGTACTATTCTCATCAGTTTAATCCCTGTTACGTCCCCAATCTGGGGTCAATTTATTAAATAGATTTTTTGAACGGGGAGATGGTTAAAAAAATGCTGGCTCCCTCCCCTTTGTTTGAATCCACGCCACGGTCACTGCGTCTGCACCGTGCAATTTACTGCCCCACCGGATATGAGTGGTATTTTCTGTAGTTCTCTCTTCTCTTCAGTTTAATCCCTGTTACGTCCCCAATCTCGGGTCAATTTATTAAATAGATTTTTCGAACGGGGAGATGGTTAAAAAAATGCTGGCTCCCTGCTCTTTGTTTGAATCCACGCCACGGTCACTGCGTCTGCGCCATGCAATTTACTGTCACACCCGATATGAGTGCTATTTTCTGTAGTACTATTCTCATCAGTTTAATCCCTGTTACGTCCCATATCAGGGTGGGATTGCCTTTTGTGAAAAAAAATTTAGGCCGGGTACCTTCGACTGCCTTCACAGTGACAGACCAAACTCTGATACACCAAAATGAATTGATTTTAGGAAGCGGGAGATGGAAAAAGCAGCTTGGTCGGTCCTCTTACTCAGTCTCAAGTTGGGGCACTGCACGTGCACGGAGCAATGTGCTGTGACACCCTATATGAGTGGTGTCTTAACTAGTACTATTCCTATCAGTTTAATCCCTGTTACGTCCCCTATCCGGGGACGTGTGTCGAATTGATTAACCATTGTCGAATTAACGAACCATTACGACATCCTGGAATAATTTAGTTCTGAGCTTTGTACTTGCTTTGTATTGGAATTGATGGGGATTTTTTAAATTGTCTGCATTATTTCTAATAAACTATTAAGAGACTTTATTATGATTTTTTTATTTTATGTATTAAAAACCCACCCATACAACTTTTAAAAAAAATATAAAAAAATGTATGTTTTTTCTATGAAAAATTATCCAGCCGATCGCTTTTGGTCTGATCATAATGAAGTAACGGCCTTATCATCTGGGGTGTGGCAACATTGCCAACACACTCATAGAGGTGATGATCGCTTCATTGTGATATGCAAGCTCCTTCACCACAACAAGGTAACGATCACGAAGGGGAATTGACACTTGTATGTGCCTTTTTCTTTTGTTTTGTTTTTGCAGCCACAGTGCAGCACCAGAGGCCAGAAAAATTAGGCATGTACACATGCCTGAAAAATAATGTTATTGTTGCAGCCGCTGTTGTAGCAGTGGCCGGAAAAATTTATGTTTTCAAGGCAGAAAGGTGACTAAAACATTGCGGCTAGAACCCTAGTTGGTGGCGGAGAATTCACGAAAGTCATCCGGTATGCAGACATTAAATACAGCAGCGTGGGGACCATTTTGAGGCCAAGGCATGTCATCAGGTTCTTTGTTAGTCAAACGTATCCCCCACTGTCAGTCTCTTCGGGATCCATGCCTCATTCATCTTAATGAAGGTGAGGTAATCAACACTTTTTTGACCGAGGCGACTTCTTTTGTCAGTGACAATGCCTCCTGCTGCACTGAAGGTCCTTTCTGACAGGACACTTGAAGCGGGGCAGGCCAGAAGTTCTATCGCAAACTGGGATAGCTCAGGCCACAGGTCAAACCTGCACACCCAGTAGTCAAGGGGTTCATCGCTCCTCAGAGTGTCGATATCTGCAGTTAAGGCGAGGTAGTCTGCTACCTGTCGGTCGAGTCGTTCTCTAAGGCTGGATCCCGAAGGGCTGTGGCGATGTGTAGGACTGAAAAAGCTCCGCATGTCCTCCATCAACAACACATCTGTAAAGCGTCCTGTCCTTGCCGCCGTGGTCATGGTAGGAGGAGGATTACTTTCACCTCTTCCCCTGTTAGATTCCCGTTGTGCTGTGACATCCCCCTTATAAGCTGTGTAAAGCATATTTTTTAGTTTTGTTTTGAACTGCTGCATCCTTTCTGACTTTCGGTAAGTTGGTAACATTTCCACCACTTTCTGCTTATACCGGGGGTCTAGTAGCGTGGCCACCCAGTACAGGTCGTTCTCCTTCATCCTTTTTATACGAGGGTCCCTCAACAGACATGACAGCATGAAAGACCCCATTTGCACAAGGTTGGATGCCGAGCTACCGTATTTTTCGCCCCATAAGGCGCACTTTCCCCCCCCCCCAAAAGTGGGGGGAAAATGCCCCTGCGTCTTATGGGGCGAATGCTTCCATTTTACATCGCAGCAGCATCGCGGACGGCATTGCGATGTATGAGTGGGGAGAGAGGAGGGGCTGGAGTCTGGAACTAGGGGCAGGGCCCGGTGCAGTCACTGTACTCTTACACCGGGCCCCGCCGCTCACCGAAGTATTTATAAACATGAATCCTCATCCTGTAACTAACGCTGCGCTCTCCCATGTTCCCATGTCCCCTGTATCCCCACAGCACTTACGAACAAGCTCCCATAGCAGGCAGAGCCGACGGCAGCAGTAACGTCACTCACTGACGTTGAGCGCCTGCTCCGCCCACTTTATGAATGAAGCAGGCGGAGCAGGCGCGCGACGTCAGTGAGTGACGTTACTGCTGCCGTCCGCTCTGCCTGCTATGGGAGCTTGTTCGTAAGTGCTGTGGGAATACAGGGGACATGGGAACATGGGAGAGCGCAGCGTTAGTTACAGGATGAGGATTCATGTTTATAAATAATTTGGTGAGCAGAGGGCCGGTGTATTTTGGGGTACACTGTTATGAGGGGGATCTGTGGATGACATATAGCAGTGTCATCCACAGATCCCCCCATAACAGTTCCATCCACAGATCCCCCACTCCATAACAATGCCATCCACAGATCCCCCACCCCATTCAATGCCATCCACAGATCCCCCACCCCATAACAATGTAGGTCACGGACGGATCTAATTTCCCCTCGAGAACAGGGAAACAGAAAAAGAGAGAGAGAGCACACAATAGTGTAATATGTTCAACCGGATAGGGATATCAAAGTGAGAAATATCCAAACTCACCTTATGGAGTTGTGCTCCGGCAGGCACAACTCTACTGAAAACTTTGATGGAAAAAAGACCTTTAGACCAGGACTGCAGCCGCAGGTTTTGTAGTCTCTTGGATGGGATGTCCAGTCCCCCAAAAGAAATTCGTGGTGAAGAAAAGAGGTTCTGCGTCGGCGCGAAATCACTAGTGGAAGCGGTCTTATAGATGTAATCTTCTTTTAATCAGAAACAACGCGTTTCGGGGATCAAAGACTCCCCTTCATCAGGTTTCACAAACATATAACAGGTATTGTTGCAAGATAATATTTATAGGTAAATTCTTTAAAAAAAAACGCCAAAAGGATGCACCTGGATGACGCCCCTTGTGGGAGGAGCCATCCCCAGGTGTCATCCAATACATGCAGGTCTTCTTAACATACATAGCATTACATGGAGGTGATTAGCTGTTTATAGTATTGTGTCTAAAATCGCTTCTTTATTTAGTTGAAATTTGCAGCCGATTGTGAGATTAGAAAAAACATATATAGTTCCCGGTCATGTGATCGCTCGTACAGGCGTCACATGACTCGGGAGTCCGGAAGTGTTTGCTGCCTCAGCGCTGCTCTCATCTAGCCGGGCGGAAGCAGCAATGCTAGGATCACCCTGGCAACGCATGCTCACACAAACAGTCTGAGCCGGCGGCAGGAGTCCATAGCAGGGGGTATCACATGATCGCAGCTATGTGGTCATGTGACCTGTCATCTTCCAGCACGGCACTGTGGATCTGTATGTTTTGTCTTCCATAGACACAGGGTTAGTTTTTAGACCTATTTAGAACGATCCTTATTATCTATATATATGGGGCTCATATAGAGAAAAGGAAAAGTATATATAAGGCAACCTATTTCATAGGTCATACCATATATTCTATAGTTATAAGGCTAATTTCCAAACTATTTTAAACGCTATGTATTTAGTATATAGAAAAATACATAGCAAAGGGAAGAGTGCATGTAGCAGCCAATGGATCATAAATTATCATAAAATTCAACTGGCTCATATAAAATTATAATATTAAAAAAGACCTATTCGGTAGATATATAGGATAAAAAATACAGACAATGTAAAATAGTGATGCATATACGTAAATATATATATATGTAAGATATATAAAAATGTATAAATATGGAGATAAAAGAAGTATGAAATTGTATAAGATAAAAAATTGTATAAAGATTGTATAAAAAAGTAAAATAAAAAATAATAGAAATATAGCAATTTTTTATAACAATTATTGTTTGTTTATATTCTTTCTTTTTAAAGATTAATTTCAAAGGCCTCATTGAGCCCATACGGATTGAGGCTATTGAGTTTGAATATCCAATACATCTCCCGACGTCTGATGTATTGGACGTCTGTTTGAAGATGTATTGGAATGAGTTCAATAGGTGTTATCATGAACCCTGTAGTATTACCATCGTGGCGTTCCGCCGCATGTCTGGAAACGCTGTGTTTCATATATCTTTTCCGGATTTTCGAACGATGTGTGTTAAAACGTTTGCGTAGGGTTTGTATTGTACGGCCTACATATTGTAGGTGACAGGGGCACTCTAATAGATAGATGATAAAGTTGGAGTTACAGGTCAGGTGATGTTGAATTTGAAATAATTCCCCGGTACTCTTGCACATCAATATAGTGGGAGAGATTTGGTGTACATCAATATAGTGGGAGAGATTTCTGGTCAGAGAGGACACCCCAGAAATTATTGGTCTACCGGGGGGATTTATTAGGGTCTTATGTATTTTAGGCAAATGGTAAAAGGTCGCCAGGGTTGGACAAAAAGGAGAAAGAATACATTTTGGTAAAAGATGCAACCCTAGCGACCTTTTACCATTTGCCTAAAATACATAAGACCCTAATAAATCCCCCCGGTAGACCAATAATTTCTGGGGTGTCCTCTCTGACCAGAAATCTCTCCCACTATATTGATGTACACCTCCAGAAACATGTTCAAAATTTGAAATCACATCTCAAAGACTCCGCATCATTGATAACATCCCTAAAAAATATCAAGTGGAAAGGAAACTACCATTGGCTAACTCTAGATGTCTCAGCCCTATATACGAACATACCCCACAACCTAGGATTGGAATGCGTGTCTACCTTTTTAAACAATGATATCGAAATGCCCCTAGAGCAAAATTTTTTTATCAGCAATGGCATGGAATTTATCCTCACCCACAATATATTCTCCTTTCAGGACCAGACCTATAAACAGATACGGGGCACCGCGATGGGGACGCGTTTCGCGCCAAGCTTCGCGAATCTGTTTATGGGTATGTTTGAAGAACATTTCATATACCAAACCAAGTTCTGGCACAAAAACATAATTTACTTTAAAAGATACATCGATGATTTGATCTTCATTTGGGATGGTGAACAATCTACAATAGAGGAATTCATATCTCATCTAAATACCAACAACTGGGGGATCAAATTTACAGGCACATATGACAAAACAAAAACTGAATTCTTGGATCTAGAAATTTTCATCCTGAATAATGAAATTAAAACACGTACCTTCTTCAAAAAGGTAGATAGCAACAGCTATCTTGACTTTGGCAGTACACACTACAGAAAGTGGAAGTCAAATGTCCCCTTCAGCCAATTTAAAAGGATCCGCAGAAATTGCACATTGGATTCAGATTTTGACTTACAATGTAACATTCTGACATCCCGGTTTAACCAAAAGGGGTACCCTAGTAACATCATTGTTGGTGTCAGAGAAAAAGCGAATAAGCTAACTCAATTAGAAAGCTTAGCCCCACCCCAAAGAAAAGAGGATAAAAATGAGACCAACTCGTATTGTTATAATTTCATAACAACCTACAACCAAAATCACAACGCCATTAAGGCGACACTGGGGAAACACTGGCATATCCTTAAAAGGGATCCCATACTCAGCCAAATTATTCCGGAGAATCCCAAATTTACATACAGAAGAGCTAAAACTCTGAAAAACATCTTAGCTCCGAGCAAAATGAGACCAATAACACATTCCGCTAGCAATGATTTGGATACTGAGGCCCCCAAAGGAAGTTTCAAATGCGGTCACTCAAGATGCCTCTGTTGTAATAGCATCAATCAACGATCATCCTTTCATAGCAAGAGTACCGGGGAATTATTTCAAATTCAACATCACCTGACCTGTAACTCCAACTTTATCATCTATCTATTAGAGTGCCCCTGTCACCTACAATATGTAGGCCGTACAATACAAACCCTACGCAAACGTTTTAACACACATCGTTCGAAAATCCGGAAAAGATATATGAAACACAGCGTTTCCAGACATGCGGCGGAACGCCACGATGGTAATACTACAGGGTTCATGATAACACCTATTGAACTCATTCCAATACATCTTCAAACAGACGTCCAATACATCAGACGTCGGGAGATGTATTGGATATTCAAACTCAATAGCCTCAATCCGTATGGGCTCAATGAGGCCTTTGAAATTAATCTTTAAAAAGAAAGAATATAAACAAACAATAATTGTTATAAAAAATTGCCATATTTCTATTATTTTTTATTTTACTTTTTTATGCAATCTTTATACAATTTTTTATCTTATACAATTTCATACTTCTTTTATCTCCATATTTATACATTTTTATATATCTTACATATATATATATTTACGTATATGCATCACTATTTTACATTGTCTGTATTTTTTATCCTATATATCTACCGAATAGGTCTTTTTTAATATTATAATTTTATATGAGCCAGTTGAATTTTATGATAATTTATGATCCATTGGCTGCTACATGCACTCTTCCCTTTGCTATGTATTTTTCTATATACTAAATACATAGCGTTTAAAATAGTTTGGAAATTAGCCTTATAACTATAGAATATATGGTATGACCTATGAAATAGGTTGCCTTATATATACATTTCCTTTTCTCTATATGAGCCCCATATATATAGATAATAAGGATCGTTCTAAATAGGTCTAAAAACTAACCCTGTGTCTATGGAAGACAAAACATACAGATCCACAGTGCCGTGCTGGAAGATGACAGGTCACATGACCACATAACTGCGATCATGTGATACCCCCTGCTATGGACTCCTGCCGCCGGCTCAGACTGTTTGTGTGAGCATGCGTTGCCAGGGTGATCCTAGCATTGCTGCTTCCGCCCGGCTAGATGAGAGCAGCGCTGAGGCAGCAAACACTTCCGGACTCCCGAGTCATGTGACGCCTGTACGAGCGATCACATGACCGGGAACTATATATGTTTTTTCTAATCTCACAATCGGCTGCAAATTTCAACTAAATAAAGAAGCGATTTTAGCCACAATACTATAAACAGCTAATCACCTCCATGTAATGCCATGTATGTTAAGAAGACCTGCATGTATTGGATGACACCTGGGGATGGCTCCTCCCACAAGGGGCGTCACCCAGGTGCATCCTTTTGGCGGTTTTTTTGAAAGAATTTACCTATAAATATTATCTTGCAACAATACCTGTTATATGTTTGTGAAACCTGATGAAGGGGAGTCTTTGATCCCCGAAACGCGTTGTTTCTGATTAAAAGAAGATTACATCTATAAGACCGCTTCCACTAGTGATTTCGCACCGACGCAGAACCTCTTTTCTTCACCACCCCATAACAATGTCATCCACAGATCTCCCACCCCATAGCAGTACCATCCACAGATCCCCCATAACAGCGCCATCCACAGATCCCCATAACAGTGCCATCCAGAGATCCCCCATAACAGTGCCATCCAGAGTTCCCCCATAACAGCGCCATCTACAGATCCCCATAACAGTGCCATCCAGAGATCCCCATAACAGTGCCATCCAGAGATCCCCCATAACAGTGCCATCCAGAGATCCCCATAACAGTGCCATCCACAGGTCCCCCATAACAGTGCCATCCACAGATCCCCCACATGACAGTACGTCATCCACAGTTCCCCATAATAGTGTCATGCACAGACCACCATTAATTCAAAACCCACCAAAAGCACACCTTTTGGTTAAAAATGTTTTTCTTCTTATTTTCGTCCTCAAAAATCTAGGTGCGTCTTATAGGCCGGTGCGTCTTATGGGGCGAAAAATACGGTACTCATTTCCCGTTCCTCGTCCTCACTGATGTCATTGACGGTCTGTTCTTCACCCCAGCCACGTACAACACCACGGGTCCCAGATAGGTGACAACAACGAGCACCCTGGGATGCCTGCTGTGGTTGGTCTTCCTCCTCCTCAAAGCCACATTCCTCCTCTGACTCCTCTTCCTCACACTCCTCTTCCAGCGTTGCCGCAGGTCCAGCAAGCGATGATGACAAGGCTGTTTCTGGTGGTGATGGTGACCACAACTCTTTCTCTTCACGCTCATCTACAGCCTGATCCAGCACTCTTCGCAGGGCACGCTCCAGGAAGAAAACAAATGGGATGAGGTCGCTGATGGTGCCTTCGGTGCGACTGACTAGGTTTGTCACCTCCTCAAAAGGACACATGAGCCTACAGGCATTGCGCATGAGCGTCCAGTAACGTGGCAAAAAAATTCCCAGCTCCGCAGAGGCTGTCCTAGCACCCCGGTCATACAAATACTCGTTGACGGCTTTTTCTTGTTGGAGCAGGCGGTCGAACATTAGGAGTGTTTAATTCCAACGTGTCGGGCTGTCGCAAATCAAGCGCCTCACTGGCATGTTGTTTCGGCGCTGAATGTCTGAAAAGTGCGCCATGGCCGTGTAGGAATGCCTGGAATGGCCACACACCTTCCTGGCCTGCTTGAGGACGTCCTGTAAGCCTGGGTACTTAGACACAAAGCGTTGTACGATGAGATTCAACACGTGTGCCATGCACAACACATGTGACAACTTGCCCAAATTCAATGCCGCCAACAAATTGCTTCCATTGTCACACACCACTTTGCCGATCTCCAGTTGGTGCGGGGTCAGCCCCTGATCCACCTGTACGTTCAGGGCAGACAGGAGTGTTGGTCCGGTGTGGCTCTCTGCTTTCAGGCAAGTCAACCCCAAGACAGCGTGACACTGTCATATCCGGGATGTGGAATAGCCCCTGGGGAGCTGGGGGGATTCAGTTGATGTGCAGCCAGACGCCGCAGCAGAAGAGGACTCAGCCGAGGAGGTTATGGAAGAGGATGGAGTAGGAGGAGTAGAGGAGGTGGCAGTAGGCCTGCCTGCAAGTCGTGGCGGTGTCACCAACTCTGCTGCAGAGACACGCATTCCATGCTTGTCAGCCGTCAGCAGGTTGACCCAATGCGCAGTGTAGGTGATATACCTGCCCTGACCGTGCTTTGAAGACCAGGTATCAGTGGTCAGATGGACCCTTGCCCCAACACTGTATGCCAGAGATGCCATGACTTCCTTTTCAATCACTGAGTAGAGGTTTGCGATTGCCTTTTTTGAAAAAAAAATTTGTCCGGGTACCTTCCACTGTGGTGTCCCAATAGCGACAAATTTTTTGAAGGCCTCAGACTCCACCAGCTGGTATGGTAAAAGCTGGTGGGCTAAGAGTTCCGTCAAGCCAGCTGTCAGACGCCGGGCAAGGGGGTGACTCTGGGACATTGGCTTCCTACGCTCAAACATTTCCTTTACAGACGCCTGACTGTGGGCAGATGAGATGGAACTGCTGAAGGTGAGAGGCGGAGTGGCGGGTGGTTGAGAGGGGGCAAGGAGGACAGCAGTGGTTGACGTGGCTGAAGATGCTGGACCAGGAGGAGGATGGTGGCTTTGAGGTTGTGTGCTGCTTCTACTCGTCATCATGTGTTGATCCCATAGGCGTTTGTGATGTGCGATCATGTGCCTTCGCAAAGCAGTTGTACCTAGGTGGGTGTTGGATTTCCCACGACTCTGTTTCTTTTGGCACAGGTTGCAAATGGCATCGCTGTTGTCAGAGGCAGACACACAAAATAAATGCCACACTGCTGAGCTTTGCAATGACGGCATTCTGGTGGTGGCAGCAGCATGTGTTGATTGGCGTGCTGTCTGGCTGATCCCGGGTGCCGATACATGCTGTCTGACTGTGCCACTAGCTCCTTGCGACGACCTCCCCCTGCTTCCAACTCGTCTCCCCTTCTCTCTGTCTCCCCTTCTGAACTTTTCCCCTCTTCTTCTTCTCTTCGAGCAGGCACCCACGTGGCATCCACGGACACATCGTCATCATCAACCACTTCACATCTGACACCTCAGCAAAGGAAGCAGCAGCGGGTACAACATCATCATCATAATCACACTGTACGTCCATGTGTGTAATGCTGCCTGACTGAGACATATCCCTGTTATCTCCATCCTCTGGCAATAATGGTTGCGCATCACTAATTTCATCCAAATGATGTGTAAATAACTCCTCTGAGGGATCAAGTGAAGCGGCTGTAGTGGCTGTGGTGGTAGTGGTGGTGGTGGCGGCGGGCGGGAGAGTGGTAACTTGAGAGCAGGTGACCAAAGCTGAGCTGGAGGAGGATGGTGCGTCAAGGTTCTTAGCGGAAGCTGTTGAAGATTGGGTGTCCTGTGTCAGCCAGTCAACTATTTTCTCTGAATTTTTGGGGTTCATGGTACGTGGCCTCTGAACACTGGGCATTATTCCAGGGCCAGTGGAAATCACAGCACCACAAACACGACGGCCCCTGCGGCGTGGCCTGCCTCTGCCTGTCATTTTTTATTAGATAAGTGTTACTATGCATGCAAGGTACTGTTCCACCCTATATAAGTGGTGGGCAGTGGGCACAGTACAGTCTGTGTGGGGACACACACACACTGGCTTGCAACTGTGATTATATCACAGAAAAAAATTAAATAGAATTTTTTTTTATCTGCGAGGTATTTGTGAGTGAATGACACCCTGTAACAGTATAAGTGGAAGTCTAGCCACTAGCCAGCGGACACAATACAGTCTGTGTGGGCCTGACACACACGGGCTTGCAAATGGGATTAGATCACAGAAAAATCTTAAATAGAATTTTTTTTATCTGCGAGGTATTTGTGAGTAAATGACACCCTGTAACGGTATAAGTGGAGGTCTAGCCACTAGCCAGTGGCCACAATACAGTCTGTGTGGGCCTGACACACACGGGCTTGCAAATGGGATTAGATCACAGAAAAAAACTAAATAGAATTTTTTATTTATCTGCAAGGTATTTGTGAGTGAATGACACCCTGTAACAGTATAAGTGGAAGTCTAGCCACTAGCCAGCGGATACAATACAGTCTGTGTGGGCCTGACACACACGGGCTTGCAAATGGGATTAGATCACAGAAAAATATTAAATAGAATTTTTTTTTATCTGCGAGGTATTTGTGAGTAAATGACACCCTGTAATGGTATAAGTGGAAGTCTAGCCACTAGCCAGCGGACACAATACAGTCTGTGTGGGCCTGGCACACACGGGCTTGCAAATGGGATTAGATCACAGAAAAATATTAAATAGAATTTTTTTTTATCTGCAAGGTATTTGTGAGTAAATGACACCCTGTAACGGTATAAGTGGAAGTCTAGCCACTAGCCAGTGGCCACAATACAGTCTGTGTGGGCCTGACACACACAGGTTTGCAAATGGGATTAGATCACAGAAAAATATTAAATATAATTTTTTTTTATCTGCGAGGTATTTTCTGTCACACCCTGTATGAATGGTGTGCACACAGTACTGTCTGTGACTGAGCCTGCAGCCTCTCACACACGGGCAGGCAACTGCAAAATATGTATATATAAAAATAAAAAAAAAGCAGACTGATGTACCAGCCCTGAAAAGGGCTTTTTGGGGTGCTGTCAGGACGCTGTCCTTACAGCAGATGAGTCTGTGGACACAGAACAATGCCCTAGCTAACGCTTTTCGTATTGAATCAGCAGCAGCAGCACTGTCCCTCCTCTCACTGAGAATGCATCTAAAATGGATGCTGTCCGGGAGGTGGGAGGGTCTGGGAGGGAGGGTCTGCTGCTGATTGGCTGGAATGTGTCTGCTGACTGTGAGGTACAGGGTCAAAGTTTACTCAATGATGATGTATAGGGGGCGGACCGAACATCGCATATGTTCGCCCGCCGCGGCGAACGCGAACAAGCTATGTTCGCCGGGAACTATTCGCCGGCGAACTATTCGGGCCATCTCTAACGGTCATTTGCAGGAGGCCTTACAAAGTTGTTTTAGTTCATTAAGGTTTTGTGGGTATTCTTTATGCACAGCTCTCTTAAGGTCATAGCATTTCAATTGGGTTGCGGGCTAGACTTTGACTGGGCAATTGCAACATTTTCATTATTTTCTTTACTAGCCATTCTGTTGTAGATTTGTTGTGTTTGGGAACATTGAAGGAGATTTATCATCTCTAATGCTGCTGAAAAGTGGTGGTAAAAAGTCCCAAACTATGGGGCACATTTAATAAGATTTTAGACTCCACTCTTAATAAGCCCCTGTGCTGGCGGTGGATCACCAAAGTTATGTAGAAGGCACAGCTGATTCTAAATGTAAGCCAGCTTCTATGCTGTGTTACATTTAGACCATTTTCTACACCTAAGTCAGACGTAGAAAATGATGAGTGAGATGGGCCTACCAGACTATTCCCTTCCCCACCCACACTACACCAAATATAAGGCATGAAGTTTGCGACTTTTTAAAAAATTGTCACATCTCCCAGTTTTTATGCCGCACTTGCCACTTTTGAGAAAGGGGGTGTGGCAAGGTCTGCAAGGAGTATAGCCAACAGCCACAACAAATGTATCTTCATTTACACTCCTTTTGTGGTGCAAATGAAGGCAGAAACCTATGGCAGGTCTGTTTAGGTGCAAGGACAGCCAGAGGATGCGCCTAATTTATGACGAGACAGCGCAAAGATTATCAAGACCGGTGCAGAAAGCTCAGGTCTTGATAAATCTCTCCCATTGTCCCTTTGCATGACACAGTTTTGGCCAAGTTTTAGCTGTAGGCCTCCCATTTGACTCTAGAATAGTTTGGTGTACAGAGCAGTTCATGCAAAGTGCCCAGGTCTTGCGGCTGCAAAACAAGCCCAAATCATCACTGTCCACCACTATACTTGACAGTTGGTATGAGGTGTTTGTGCTGATATACTGTGTTTGATTTGCACCAAATGTGGCACAGTGCATTATCTCCACTTTGGTCTAAAGGTACTTTCACCCTTGCGTTGTGAAATCCGTGTGCAAACGGATAGCATTTGTAGACGGATCCGGATGCTGATCCGTCTAACAAATGCATTTAAACACCGGATCCGTCTCTCCAGTGTCATCCGGAAAAAAAGGATCAGGTATTTTTTTTTTTTTGCATTTTTAAAGGTCTGTGCATGGAATTTTGGACGGAGAAAATACCGCAGCAATACCGTAAGAGTGACTGAACTGAAAACATGCATAGTATGATGCATAAATCAAAAAAGAAGATGGGCACTCTAATATCCGGAACCAACAGGTTAAATTTAATATAATCACAATAATGATAGTACATGCATAAAATTGGTAAGATATATTAGGCTGTTCCCACTCAGGGATATTTATAAGGACAATCGATAAATATCTTCACTATAAAATACAGGCCTGTCGCTACACAATAAAATATACAATAAATAAAATAAAAAAAAACTAGTAGTGGCTACTGAGGATACACAATAGCCTATTGTAGATTGAATGGAGCCGCTAATGATGAACCTGGTCAGGTCCGTCCAATCTGTGAAACATAAAAGCTCCCGCTGGAATAGAGTATTTGGCTGGGCAAATATGATCAATACATATAATACCTTACAAAATGTGAAAAAATGTGGAATCAACACAAATACCCAATTTGCCCATAATAAAACACTTCTAAATGATATCAAAATGTTGATAAATTAAGGGTGAAAAGAAAATCCAGGAAAAAAATCCAAAAAACAATCACTTGTGATCCAAATTCATGTGTAGATAATTGTTCAACATAAATGAAAATCCTATAGAATAAATCAAATTCCGTTGTGTTGCTGTGTTTAGAATAATAGATGAGTGTTTATTTGCTGCAGGATTATATTGCCCACAGCCAGCAGAAGTTCAGCGGTGTTGGCGGCAGAATACTATTGAGTCTGTAGCCGCTTACATGTGGATGTAGATGTAACTTTGTATTCAAATATTGCGATTGCAGTAGTTACAATTTGCCACTATGGGCTAATCTCAAACAATTAACAGAGGACTGCAGTACCAGATCTTCGATGATATTCATTACTCTCTATGGTATCATGCGGTGCAATAGTACTCACGCTTGGTAGTGTCCAGTCTGTAGTGTGAGTGCAAGGCACGCTTACCTTATAGGCGCAAATTATGAGACTGTCTTACTGTTATATCCCGGTTCTATATAGTCCGCTTTATAGAGGTCCGGTAGCAGGTCACAGGTCTCTCTCTGTTTGCGCCGTAGTTAGTTCACAGTCTGCACTTCCATTTGCGATGGGCGTTTCTCTCACCGCCCAAGCAACTAGTTTAATGGCACCAGCTGTGTTATGTTGTCCGCAAGTTTACCAGACTATGGCCAATAGATCTGGAACTTGTTTGTTCAGAGAAAGCGCTTTCTCTAGTTTTGCCGGTTCGTTGCCAGGGTCCAATACTTCTATCTTTTCACGCCAGACGCGTTTCAAAGGTTAGGCTACCTTCTTCCTCAGTGGCTTTAGTAAGGACTGTCTGGCTGTCTGGCTTTTATCCCTCTGGCTCTCAAATGGGCTCTTTGTTAACCCTGAAGTGGATCCTGTGGATCTGGGACACTTTTTATCATATTGCGTTTTCATTGCGTTTCCTCTGCGGTTTTTTATAGGTTCATGCGTTTTTTGCGTTTTTTTACTCCACTTTTGTTTTAACTTATCCCTAGTGTTTTGTGATGGATTTCTTGTAATAGCTATTTACGTTCTCACGTTTATCAGATTCTTCTTTCAAATACACATACATATTAGAAAGTCTTGCATCCTAGTAGCATATATATATTTGTTATTATTAATAAAGTATAGAATGATCACATGGCTAAGTTCTCTTATATCACCTGAGGTGACCAGGGAGGCATAAAGTCACTGGCAGAACTCGCCCATATAGTGTATGTGGGTGATCATAATATACATCACTCCATATTTTATACAAAAAAGGCAAATATAAATACATAATATATAAAAAATTTAATTAATTTTTATAAAAATATGAAATATTATTTGAAACATATATAGGATATCCATATGAATAAATTTGAGAGATACATAATAGAGACTAAATAGATGGTACCCTTATTATAAAATCTGGGATACAATCCCTGCTCCATAAGCTTCATTACTCCAATATATAGTAGTGGCCAGGGGGGTATATTCTCCAGTATCATAAATCGATGGCCACTCATAATGTATCTGGGCTGGGAGCCTACCGACCAGGAGCAGTCACAGTGCTGATAGTCAGCCAGACTGGTACAACTCATGATCCGAAGGCACCCAGCCCATTAAAGGAATCCGAAGATTTCGAGTTCGGCATTAAGTCCGGCTGGTGCCAGACTTCCGAACTCGAAAATTCTCCTTGACTCCACCCTGGACATTCGGGCAATGTGGTTCCCTCCCCTCCAATGCCGCTCTAGCTGTTCAAAGGCCGCAAATTTCAGGGTTTTTGGATCTTGATTATGGACTAGTTTAAAGTGTCTGGACAATACATGCTTATCATATCCCTTTTTAATATTATTTATGTGTTCCGCTATTCTTACTTTTAATGGTCTTTTGGTTCTACCTATGTATTGTTTGCCACAGGTACATTCAATAACATATATAACATTTGAACTATTGCATGTCAAAAGTTTTTTAATTTCAACAGAGAAAGTATTTTGAGTTGAATTCACTCGTGTGGTTTTCCTAGCAAAAGATGTAATTTTGCAATTCGCACAGCATCCACATCTGTGGAATCCGCTTCTTTTGAGCCAGTTGTTGATGGATCCATTAGCCCCTATTTTCTGTTTAATGGATGGCGCTATTTTTAAACCCAGATTGGGTGCTTTCGTGTATACTATCTCCGGTACTAGCGGAACTAAGGGACCTATGATTTTGTCCTTCTGGACCAGATGCCAGTGGTTTTTAATGATCCGCTCATTAAAAACGGGTACCCGTCTTTTATTGTCTCCCAAAGATACATAAGAATATGACCGACCCACCAGGCCGCCCGATAATTTCCGGTATAGAGTCGTTGACATCCAACCTATCCCACTATATCGACCAAATGATTCAACCTACGGTCAAGAAAATCCCTGCATACATCAAAGACACCACGCAAGTTGTCCAATTACTGGAGAACTTGAAGGTGGAGCCGCATTGGCGTATAGGGACCTTGGATGTGCAATTGCTCTATACCATTATCAACCATGAGCAGGGCATAAATAATATGAGATTGCAACTCAATAACTGTGGAAATCTAAATACTAAACAAATAGAATATCTGGCCGAGGGTGTTGAACATATACTTACACATAATTATTTTTTCTTTGAGGGGGCATACTATCTCCAGATCCGGGGCACTGCCATGGGCACCAGATTCGCCCCCAGCTATGCCAATCTTTTTATGGCACAGTGGGAAGCTGAGACCATACTACCCAAGCTGGGGTCGGATCTGGTGCTCTGGCAGCGCTTTATTGACAATGTTATCTTCATCTGGCAGGGTGATGAGGGGGACTTATCTACCTTCCTAGAAGGGATTAATAATAACAACTATAATCTTAAATTTACATCAAGTATCAACCAAGAACATACAGAGTTCCTTGATCTATTGATCACCACTCAAGTGGACCACTACGTATGTACCACTTATCAGAAAAAAGTGGCGAAAAATAGTTTTATCCTCTACTCCAGTTGTCATCTGCCTTCATGGTTGATGAACATACCTACAGGACAATTTCGGAGGATTAAGAGGAATTGCACTAATGAGGATAAATTTGAAGAGGAAGCCACCAATATGAGGAAACAATTCCTGGCTAAAAATTATCCAGATGTAGTGGTGGAGAAAGCTCTACAAAAAGTCAGGGAAATGGACAGAAAGCAGTTTTTCGTGCCCAACCAGAGCAATAATGAGATAAAAACCAGTGAAGAAAAGTTCCGTATAATATTACCCTACAATATACAACATAAAAAAATTGAGCGGATCATTAAAAACCACTGGCATCTGGTCCAGAAGGACAAAATCATAGGTCCCTTAGTTCCGCTAGTACCGGAGATAGTATACACGAAAGCACCCAATCTGGGTTTAAAAATAGCGCCATCCATTAAACAGAAAATAGGGGCTAATGGATCCATCAACAACTGGCTCAAAAGAAGCGGATTCCACAGATGTGGATGCTGTGCGAATTGCAAAATTACATCTTTTGCTAGGAAAACCACACGAGTGAATTCAACTCAAAATACTTTCTCTGTTGAAATTAAAAAACTTTTGACATGCAATAGTTCAAATGTTATATATGTTATTGAATGTACCTGTGGCAAACAATACATAGGTAGAACCAAAAGACCATTAAAAGTAAGAATAGCGGAACACATAAATAATATTAAAAAGGGATATGATAAGCATGTATTGTCCAGACACTTTAAACTAGTCCATAATCAAGATCCAAAAACCCTGAAATTTGCGGCCTTTGAACAGCTAGAGCGGCATTGGAGGGGAGGGAACCACATTGCCCGAATGTCCAGGGCGGAGTCAAGGAGAATTTTCGAGTTCGGAAGTCTGGCACCAGCCGGACTTAATGCCGAACTCGAAATCTTCGGATTCCTTTAATGGGCTGGGTGCCTTCGGATCATGAGTGGTACCAGTCTGGCTGACTATCAGCACTGTGACTGCTCCTGGTCAGTAGGCTCCCAGCCCAGATACATTATGAGTGGCCATCGATTTATGATACTAGAGAATATACCCCCCTGGCCACTACTATATATTGGAGTAATGAAGCTTATGGAGCAGGGATTGTATCCCAGATTTTATAATAAGGGTACCATCTATTTAGTCTCTATTATGTATCTCTCAAATTTATTCATATGGATATCCTATATATGTTTCAAATAATATTTTATATTTTTATAAAAATAAATAATTTTTTTTATATATTATGTATTTATATTTGCCTTTTTTGTATAAAATATGGAGTGATGTATATTATGATCACCCACATATACTATATGGGCGAGTTCTGCCAGTGACTTTATGCCTCCCTGGTCACCTCAGGTGATATAAGAGAACTTAGCCATGTGATTATTCTATACTTTATTAATAATAACAAATATATATATGCTACTAGGATGCAAGACTTTCTAATATGTATGTGTATTTGAAAGAAGAATCTGATAAACGTGAGAACGCAAATAGCTATTACAAGAAATTCATCACAAAACACTAGGGATAAGTTAAAACAAAAGTGGAGTAAAAAAAACGCCAAAAACGCATGAACCTATAAAAAACCGCAGAGGAAACGCAATGAAAACGCAATATGATAAAAAGTGTCCCAGATACACAGGATCCACTTCAGGGTTAACAAAGAGCCCATTTGAGAGCCAGAGGGATAAAAGCCGGACAGCCAGACAGTCCTTACTAAAGCCACTGAGGAAGAAGGTAGCCTAACCTTCGAAACGTGTCTGGCGTGGAAAGATAGAAGTATTGGACCCTGGCAACGAACCGGCAAAACTAGAGAAAGCGCTTTCTCTGAACAAACAAGTTCCAGATCTATTGGCCATAGTCTGGTAAACTTGCGGACAACATAACACAGCTGGTGCCATTAAACTAGTTGCTTGGGCGGTGAGAGAAACGCCCATCACAAATGGAAGTGCAGACTGTGAACTAACTACGGCGCAAACAGAAAGAGACCTGTGACCTGCTACCGGACCTCTACAAAGCGGACTATATAGAACCGGGATATAACAGTAAGACAGTCTCGTAATTTGCGCCTATAAGGTAAGCGTGCCTTGCACTCACACTACAGACTGGACACTACCAAGCGTGAGTACTATTGCACCGCATGATACCATAGAGAGTAATGAATATCATCGAAGATCTGGTACTGCAGTCCTCTGTTAAAGGGTTTCTATCACTTCGTATGACATAATTAGCTGTCAGACACTAGCGATCCGCTAGTGTCTGCTCTGGCCAACCATCCTAATATAACAGCTTTTGGGGCAGCCGTTTTGCTAAAAAAAGAACTTTTATAAATATGCTAATGAGCCTCTAGGTGCTATGTGGGCGTCATTAGCACCTAGAGGCTCCGTCTACCTTCATAAACAGCCGCCGCCCAGCGCGTCCCTCCAGCCTGCCCATCTCCTGCTGAATGCGATCCTCCGTGTGACGCAGCGGACGAATTCTCGCGCATGCGCCGTGCGCGGCTGTATTCGGCGCATGCGCAGTGAATGTCTGACCGCTTCCCTGCTCAGACATCTCCACTGCGCCTGTTCCTTGGAGCACTATGACGTCATCGGCGCAGGCGCAGTGCAGATGTCTGAGCAGGGAAGCAGTCAGACATTCACTGCGCATGCGCCGAATACAGCCGTGCACGGCGCATGCGCGAGAGTTCGTCCGCTGCGTCACACGAAGGATCGCATTCAGCAGGAGATGGGCGGGCTGGAGGGACGCGCTGGGCGGCGGCTGTTTATGAAGGTAGACGGAGCCTCTAGGTGCTAATGACGCCCACATAGCACCTAGAGGCTCATTAGCATATTTATAAAAGTTCTTTTTTTAGCAAAACGGCTGCCCCAAAAGCTGTTATATTAGGATGGTTGGCCAGAGCAGACACTAGCGGATCGCTAGTGTCTGACAGCTAATTATGTCATACGAAGTGATAGAAACCCTTTAATTGATTGAGATTAGCCCATAGTGGCAAATTGTAACTACTGCAATCGCAATATTTGAATACAAAGTTACATCTACATCCACATGTAAGCGGCTACAGACTCAATAGTATTCTGCCGCCAACACCGCTGAACTTCTGCTGGCTGTGGGCAATATAATCCTGCAGCAAATAAACACTCATCTATTATTCTAAACACAGCAACACAACGGAATTTGATTTATTCTATAGGATTTTCATTTATGTTGAACAATTATCTACACATGAATTTGGATCACAAGTGATTGTTTTTTGGATTTTTTTCCTGGATTTTCTTTTCACCCTTAATTTATCAACATTTTGATATCATTTAGAAGTGTTTTATTAATAGCACACACGTATTTGTGTTGATTCCACATTTTTTCACATTTTGTAAGGTATTATATGTATTGATCATATTTGCCCAGCCAAATACTCTATTCCAGCGGGAGCTTTTATGTTTCACAGATTGGACGGACCTGACCAGGTTCATCATTAGCGGCTCCATTCAATCTACAATAGGCTATTGTGTATCCTCAGTAGCCACTACTAGTTTTATTTTATTTATTGTATATTTTATTGTGTAGCGACAGGCCTGTATTTTATAGTGAAGATATTTATCGATTGTCCTTATAAATATCCCTGAGTGGGAACAGCCTAATATATCTTACCAATTTTATGCATGTACTATCATTATTGTGATTATATTAAATTTAACCTGTTGGTTCCGGATATTAGAGTGCCCATCTTCTTTTTTGATTTAATATTTTGGTGCCTTGAGTGCGACATCAGATAGGTGCACCTGGCCATCCCAAACCAGGAGGTAGAGCCGTCCTTCATTTGTCATTTAGTAATAGTATGATGCATACTGAACGGATTGCTCTTCATTCAGAATGCATTAGGATAAAACGGATCCGTTTTTTCCAGTAGTAATGAGCCCCTAGGATGGAACTCAATACCGGAAAACTTTAACGCAAGTGTGAAAGTACCCTAAGAAAATTGTGCCAGATGTCTTGTAGTTTTCTCAGATGCACCTTTGCCGCCCTCTTATTTTTAGAAAGGGGGTAGAAAGAGGATTCCTCCTGGCAATCCGTCAAAACAAGCCATACTTTTTCAGTCTTTTTCTCATTCTACTGAATGAACTTGAACATTTAACATGTTAAGGCCTCTAGATGTAACTCTTGTTGTTTTTATTTTTTTGCAATTTCTTTGTGCAAAACACAGTCTGACTACGCTCTGACCACCAATTTTCTGGTATGTCCACTGCTGGGAAGATTGTGAACCATGAATGTTTTTCATTAGCGAATAATCATTCTTACTGTAGAATGATTGATTTCAAATTGTTTGAAAAAAAAATCTTATAACCCTTCTGTTACGACCAGTGGGTGGGACCCACTGGTCAAACCAGACATAGTGTGGATTCTCTGTGTCAACCAAGGGAGGCAGCCATTAACCCCTAGGGCTGTGATGGCTAGCTCTGGCACTCCAGCTGTGGTAAAACTACAACTCCCAAGATGTATACTTGCTTGGCTGTTCTCAGAACTCCATAGAAATGAATAGGACATGCAGGGAGTCATAGTTTCACCACAGCTGGAGTGCCGGAGGTTAGCCATCACTGCCTAGGGTGTTATTCAGCACTCTCACAGGAGACAGGATTAGCTAATATGGTTGACAGCTGACTCACAGAGTCAGACAACAGGTAACACTCCAATAGCTCAAGTTGCAGTAAGAACCCCAGTTAGTGTGAGTCCAATAGCAGACACGTGGTGAGAAGTGGTATTGCAGAGAAGACTGGAGTAAAGGCAGCAGCTGATGATGATGATTGTCAGAGGCAGAAGCTAAAGCATGGTCAGAGACAAGCCAAAGGTCAACAGCCTGTAACACATAGTAGTGTGGTACAGAGGATCAGACAGGCTCAGGGTCAGGCAGGTCCAGTAGTTGATGCTGGTGGCAGGCAAACAGAATGGTCAAACAGGTTGGGTCAAACACAGAAGATCAGAACAGAACACCTTTGCTATTAATCATAGTAAGTAAACACTCAGGGAACTTCCTGGAAGAAGAAGCTGATATTTAACCTTGTAAGCCCGCCCAAAGGCCATGCTGGGAGGGAGGAAGCACAAGCTCCTGGAAGCATAAATGATAGGAAGTGGCGGACGCGTTCCCCTATAGGATGCCAGCATGGTATGGAGTACAGAGGCAGAGTGGCCGGAGGACGCATCTGGCAGGCACACATCTGCCACATCTGGTGGAGATAGGCAGCGGACAGTGAGGCAGGATATTCTGGGGATATGACAGGTGAGACAGCGGGAGGTATAGCAGAAGGCCCAGGCCCAGGCCTAACACCTTTCCAGACTGATGGGCAACAACAATTGCTTCTCTAAGATCAATGCCGATATCTATCCTCCTTGGCATTGTGTTAACACACCTCTGAATGCTCCAGACCAGCAAACTGCCAAAACTTCTGCTTTAATACCGGTGGTCACATTTGCTGAGGATAAGTTAATCAAAAGCATTTGATTAGCAGCTCCTGGCTGCTATTTAACATCTTAATTCCTATGGAAGCAGTAAGTGAATACTTAATTTTTGTCCTAGTCAATGTTAAATAAATAATGACACACTGTAATTTGTCAGGTTTAATTGTTCATCTGAGGTTGTATTGACCTAATTTTAAGATATTCTAAGGACCAGATGTTATTTTTTTGTGCCCTGATGCATAAAACCATTCAAAGGGGTGTAGTTTGTTTTTCTCATAACTGTAGCCAAACTCTTCAAAAGAGCTCCTGCAGCAGTCAGGATCAGACTGACCTACAGCAGAACAGGTGAATTCCCTGATGGGCCCTGAGCCAAGGTGGGTCCCTAGTCCCCTATCCCCTTGTTGCATTATTTGCAGCTTTTTTTTTTTTTTTTTCACACTTCTTTATTGGTTTTTATTTTAAGTCATCTATGAATATAACATCATTGACATACCAACACTCATGTCAATTTTACATCAATATTTGACAATTTCAGCAAGTCGTTCAATGAACAAATATCAAACATACATACGTTCTGAATACAGTTGTCATTAAGGATATACCCTCTCCCACCCTCCCACATCCACCCTCTAACCCTCCCTACCAAGTACCACCCCCCTCCCATCTTCCCCAGCTTCAGCCCTAACCAAATATTTCAAAAACGAAATAAAAGAACAAGCCTAAACACTCCTATACTCAGCCTAGATCAGTCTACCTTCAGATGCCCTAAACCTCCCTTCAAATCCTCCGTCAGATACCAGGTGGTTAATTTGAATGGAGCCATAATGCGAGGATATTCTGAGACAGGAACGAAGACAACCAGGAATTTCCTCCACCCCTGATAGAGTTTCCTTCCTAGGAGTTCCTTATTTTTTAATGCTTCAAGCCATTCTAGGTGAAATACATACTTCAATTGAGAAACAACCATGTCCCTTGATGGGATTTTTGGTTCTAACCATAACTTTAATATGCAACGCTTTGCTACCATCAGAAGTTTAAGGCCAATTAAGTCAAATGAGAAACTCCACCCTCTCTGCCCTCCCCTGTTGTTGGGCTAGATTGTGGATTGTGTGGGTGATGGCCAGCACTGGAGAAATTTTCCCTTTAAAGCTGCTGATATCATTCAAAATTTTACTCATCTGTGCCCAGAAATCCTCAAGCAACGGGCACGCCCAAAGCCCATGAAACAAATCTGACCCCACTAGTTTACATTTGGGGCAGGCTATCAACCTGTCTGTATCACCTTGTCTAGCTGGGATATTAAAACCATATATTGCATGATGAAGTATTTTGAGTTGTGTCTCCCGCCATTGCTCGTTAGTAACCGATCGATACAAGTCAGCTAAACCTGCACATATATGGGGATATATATCTTCCTCCCCCAACCAAGCTTTCCATTTATCGAATATCTTTTTCCTATCCTTAGCTCTCCATTTGTCCCTAAGTGAATGATACAATGAGGTGATTGTGGGCCTGCCTGTGGACTTGAGGAATATGTCAAACTCATTCTTATTCCACTCCCTGGCCAAATCCTTCACTAGACTTTCACTATACCTCCTAATCTGTATATAGGGCAGAAAATTCGACTTCTGTAAGTCCCATCCCTCTTCTAGTTCCTGTAAGGTGGCCCATCGATTCTCCCCTTCTCTAAACAGGTCCCCTGCCTTAGTTAACCCTTTCTGGATCCACATATCTATTAACCTGCTACTGTCACTCGCTCGGAATCCTGGGTTATGAGATAGCGGAAAATGCTTGGAAAATTGATAGCACAATTGAAACTGCTTCCTCAGAATTTTCCATGTAAGGATTGTGTCCCTTAACATAAGTGACCTCTTAATGAATACTGGGAGCTTGGGTATACTCGTGTGTACTAAAGCCATAAGGTCCCAAGGTGAGGCCAATTGCTCCTCTAATTTCAGATTAGAATAATAGGAGGTTTTGTTAGCCCAATCTAGCAGGTGACGGCTCAAACATGTTAGATTATAGCCCCTTACATCAGGGAAATTTAGGCCCCCATGCTCCTTTCTCAACTTTAACTTGTCTAAGGAAATACGTGGTCTTTTTCCTCTCCACAAAAACCTTGTGAATCCCTTTTCCAATCTTTGTACATCAGCATGCCTAAGTAGAAGAGGAATGGTCTGCAGCGGATAAAGTAATCTGGACATCCCCATCATTTTTATGAGGTGACATCGTCCCATCAAAGAAAGTGGGAGGTTGATCCACCTATCTAGATCTGCTAATATCTTGTCAATCAATGCCGGAAAGTTCAGCTGATATAACGAGTGAGGCTGCTTTCCCACCTTGATGCCCAAGTACGTAATATGTGATTTGGCCTTGGTTACCTGGAGTTTTTCTATCCAGAGCTGAGTTTTTTTTGTAACAGAGCGTAACATTAACAATTCACATTTTGCAAAATTAACTCGGTATCCTGAATATGTACCAAACTTTTCGAGTTCCTCAAAAATTGTCATTACCTGTTCTTTAGGTTTATTTAAAAAAAGAATGATGTCGTCCGCAAATAGGGCAGCCTTTATACATTTTTTCCCCACCCTAATCCCCTCAAAGAGATCTGATTGACTCAATCTTCTGGCTAACGGCTCTAAAGCCAAGTTGAAAAGGAGGGGGGATAAGGGGCAGCCCTGGCGTGTGCCTTTCTGTAAAGAAAAAGGATTTGAAAGAAAACCTTGTGTGTATACTCTAGCTTTGGGATTAACATATAATTTGGATATAAAATTCCTAAAATGGCCAACAAACCCCATTTTATCAAGTACCGCCTCCAGCCATGCCCACCTGACGTTGTCAAAAGCCTTTTCCGCGTCAATAGTGAGCATGGCTGGAGTCTCTCCCCTTCCCTGATCCTGACTCACCCTATCTAATACTGTTAATACAGTCCGCAGATTTGTGACTGCAGACCTTCCCTGCACAAATCCAACTTGTTCAGGGGCGATAAGTGTAGGTAATATGGTCGCTAAACGATCTGCCATCACTTTTGACAATATTTTTGTGTCCACATTAATGAGGGAGATGGGCCTGTATGACCCTGGATGCAATGGGTCTTTCCCTGCCTTTGGTAGTAGCTTTATATAGGACATATTTTCATTGTCAGGAAGCTCTTTCCCCTCTAACACCTTGTTGTAAAGATTTAACATAACTGGAGATACCTGAGTGAGCAACGCTTTATAATACTCCCCTGTATATCCATCAGGGCCTGGGGCTTTGGAGTTACTCAGGCTACTAATAACCGCTTGGAGTTCTTCTTTGGATATTTTAGCATTCAACTGTGTTACCTGTTCTTTTGTAATTAATGGTAATTGCACCTTATCTAAAAGAGTATCAACCAGGTTGGGACTGGTCTGGTCCACATATAGATTTTTGTAATATTCCCCCACTATTTTGCTAATTCCTTCCGGGTCAGTGATCACCTTACTATCAGCATTTTTGAGGGCCGAGATGAATTGTGGGCGCCTCTTTCCCTTTGCCAGGCTTGCTAACAGACGACCCGACTTGTTACCAAACTTGTGTAGGATAGCTTCAAAAGCCACAAACCGTAATGATTCTCTCTCCCTAGTGATCATGTCAAAATCATGTCTCGCTTCCACCCAATTTTTCTTATGTACTTCAGTGGGATTCCCTAAAAAAGACGTATATGAGGACCTGACTTTTGCGCTAGCATTTTCCTGTTGACTGGCTACCTTCTTCTTAATCCCAAACATATAATTCATTATTCTTCCTCTCATCACTGCCTTAGAGGCGCGCCAAAATAGCCCTGGATCCTCCATATGTTCCTGATTAGCCTCCCGATACTCCTCCCACCAACCTACTAACTTGTTTTGGAAATCCTCTCGGGATAATAGCTGGGAAGGGAATCTCCACAGGTAATCCGGGCCCCTAGGATAATCCTCACTTAAGATTAGTTCTACAGGCGCATGGTCCGTTATCACCAGGTCTCCTATCGTTGCCTGCTCTACCTTCCCTCTCAGTGAGCCATGTACTAGGATGTAATCTATTCGCGACCATGAATCTTTTGCATGTGAATAGAAGGAATAACATCTTTCATCAGGATGGAGTTGTCGCCAGGGGTCCACAATCCCAGTATTTTGCATCATTTTTGACATTACTCCATCTCGATGACTGACGCCCAACCTCCCACCAAAATTGCTCTTCCTGTCCTCTAATGTGCTGAGGACCGTGTTGAAATCCCCCCCTACTATCTTGTTGGGGCAGTTATCACGTAAAATTCGTTCCTCAAGTTCCCTGTAAAATCGTGCGTTGCTATGATTCGGGCCATATATATTATATAAGCTATACTGGGTCTCCTGAACCTTCAACATTACATGAACCCATCTGCCCTGATTATCAGACTCAGAATTCAGAATTTGACAGTTAAACTGCCCATTAATAAGGATCAATACCCCCGCCTTCTTGCCAATAGCTGGTGAACCCAGCACCTCCATGACCCACAATTTCTTCATCCTGAAAAAATCCTCCTGGCCTAAATGTGATTCTTGAATTAAAGCTATATCGGGCTTCATTTTCTTAAGATGTCTAAGAATTCTCCAACGCTTCTGTGGTGAACGTAAGCCATTGACGTTCCAAGAGACCACCTTCATTTTAACTAGCTAAAATAAAATAATTAGAGTAATCTAGACTGAGTACCTCCTAGGCTGTTCTATTAAACTAAACTGATAATACACTCCCCCTAACCTCTGAGTAACAAACTGCCCTAAGCATAGAAGTATGTCACCATTAAAATCTATACTTCTCCCTCCCTTACCACCGTAACTTATAACTCCCTTTTTTCTGTGCTGCAGGAACATAACCGCCACTTCTCGGCAGTGTCTCGACCTTAGGTTATGTTTAAACATCAATTTTCAATATTCCCCTAATGGGCCGTTAACTCTCAACTCTCATAGCAAACATATAACATTCCCAATGATATACTTAGGACTTTGAACTGTCAAGTCCCTCAATCTTATCATATCACTCTAAACATAGCAACATTATGACATATCTCAACACATAGCTTCTCATGTGTAACACTTGTTGACATGATCAGCTTTTGCTCGCCGCCATTTTGCGGCCTCCCTGGGATTTCTGATCCCTTGATGGGCTTCCCCCTTCTTGCGTTTCCCGGTTCTGGTCCCGGGATGGGCCTTCTTCCTGCCTGCCCGAGGAAGCGTTTGGTGATCTTGATCTAGAATGTTCCATCCCTCGCTGATAGTCCCGACTCTCCCTGGACCGCAATAACATCTGTTCTGCTTCCTGGGGGTCCCTGAAGAAACGTACTGAGCCATCACGCATGGCCACCTTCAAACGGGCTGGATACTGCAGTTGAAAGCGAATCTCCCGCTTATAAAGTTCCGAGCATATTCGGCTGAAATCCCTGCGTTGGCGGGCAACCACCGCTGAATAGTCCGCAAATAAGAGGATCGTCTGGCCCCGGATTTTAAGTGGCCTTTTGCGGGTGCGAAAGGCACGCAGGATTGCCTCTTTGTCACAGTAATCTAAGTACCGCATTATCACTTGTCGCGGCCTGCCACCCGCAGTTGCTTTATTGCTTCCCCTGTGGTTATTATTATTATCTGGCATCGGGCCTATTCGGTGTGCCCTTTCCACTTTATGTTTGCCCACAAGGCCGAGAGCCTCGGGTAACTCCCGCTCACAAATTTCCATCAGATCCTGAGGTTTAACGCTCTCAGGTAGGCCCAGGAGTCTAACATTGTTCCGTCTAGACCTATTCTCAAGGTCTTCTAGGTGGTCTTTTAAGATAATGTTCTGCCTGAACAGTTCTTGGGCCTCACCATCATTCCTTTCAAGCGCCTTTTCCACCTGCACTAACCTCTTTTGCACCTCCTCTATGCGAGACTCATGCTGGGACAATGTCTCCCGGAATTCATGCAGGGACTGCGTTAGAGTCTTTGCCAGCGTCTCTCTAATATCCGGCGCCAAGTACCTTGCCACTTCAATTGCCAGCTTCTGGTAGTTGATTGCTGAGACATCCAGCTGAGATGATATAGGTACTTGCACCTCGGCTTGTGAGTTTGGCAGGGTCTCCGATGCGACCGAGCGGGAATCCTCCATTTTGTCCAGGTTAGTCACCTCACGCGCGCCTTTGCCTCCGGTCATTATTCTGCTCCCACTCCTTAGAAGGTATCGGTCCATGGACCACTTTGTGCCAGGGTACAGAAGACTGGACCTCTCACGTTCCAGCCCCTGAAAAATGCCTCGATGTTGGAGCAGGGGCTCGGTTTCAGTGCACGGTGTCCGGAGCTCTAGCCCTCCGTGTCCTGCATCACAGCGCCGGAACCGGAAGTCATCCATTTGCAGCTTTTATAAGCAGCACTCAGACATTGTAGAAGAGCAAAAACGGGTTTACTTTACTTGGGACAAAACAACAACCATTAACTATGACATCAATATCAAGATGGAAACTACCAGAAATAACATCTATATCATCATCAGACAGTACATAAACTAGATAAACTGCACTTTAATAAACAGTGATGCTTAACACAGTGCCATCTACTTTCAGCTTAATATAGTAGCTATTTCTTTATTACAACACCCCTTCTCAATAGCTAAGGCTTAATCTTTAAGACCTAGCTTCTTCATCAGCCTGAAGTGTGTTTCAACACTTAACAGCTTTGTAAATATATCTCCGACCATGTGATCAGTTGGACAGCCCTTGTTCTTGAAGATCCCTCAGAAAATGAAACACATTGATAAGCTTGGTTCTGGGATTCACCCTTTCCATCTGCACGAGTGCAAGGCATCCTTGGTTGTCTTCAAAGACTTTTCCGACTGCTGTTGATACATACTGCATGTGCCAACAGTTGTCTTAACCATATGACTTCATGACTTGCTTGTGCTGCTCCAACATCATCTGCTTCTGTTGAAGAAAGTGATACAGAGAGTTGCTTTCTGTCAGTCCAACTGATGGTACTTTGTAAAAGAAAAAATGATATCCACTGGTGGATTTTATGTCACAGGTGTCTCCAGCCCAGTTAGCATTCACATATCCAATCAGGTTACATTTGTCGCTTGCTGGTAACCTTAGTTTGAAATGCAGTGTTCCCTTCAGATAGTGAAGAAAGTTTTTACAACATTCCAGTCCATCTGACATGGCATTGAGACTTTTCTACATAAGATTACTGCTGCTGCTTTAATGTCAGATCTTGTAACAGCGGCAATGCATAGCAATTTTCCTATTGTCTTCCTGTACCGATTATCGTTTGGTAATAATGTACCTTTGCTGTTTACCTACTTCAAGTAGTTGGTTTCCATAGAAGACTTTACTGGCTGTGCATTCTAGTTTAGGTGAAATGTTTTAATAATTTCTTGAATCTTGTGCCTTTGGTTTAGAAGAAAGCTGCAATCTTCCTCTCTCTCAATCTGAATACTGAGGTCATGATTTATGTTTCTAGGATCTTTGGTATCAAAATTCTCATTTAGAGTTTGTAATATTCTTTTCTCGTTCCCTTCTTGCTCAAAGCAGACTAGGAGATCGTCCACATAAATCCATCTGTCAATTGCTTTGTGTATAAGCAAGGCTCACCATTAGGACTCATGCTGCTGGCCAGGCCCGTGCAGCGGACCGCAATTTGCGTATCCTTTGACAACAAATCTAGCTTTGTGCCATCTGTGTTGTATTTAACTTTGAGTCCTTTTACAAAGTCCATTTATAGCCTATGACTTTTCTTCCAGGTGGCAGCTCTGTCAATGTCCATGTTTTAGTATCGTGCATGGATTTAATTTCTTCAGCTACCTTTATCTATTTGCTGGCTTCCCCTTCTGGAAGTTGAAAGATGTCTTCCCAAGATGTAGGTTCATATACGCCGACTGTGCTCACCTTGTATGAGAGATGCACAGGTGGTTTACCTTTAGTTTTTTCTTGTTGAACATCATGGCTCTATCTCTGGGTTTGTTGTATCTGCTCATTGGCGGGACTTGGGCTTGCATTAACTGTTCATTAACTTCAGCAGTGCATTAACTTCATTTGTTCAGGAGACTCACAGGTAGATTGTTTGGTGTCACTTTCAGTATTTTGTTCTGCTCCTGATTCCAGCAATGTCATCACACCATCGTTCAGATGCTCAGTGAAAATCACACTGTTGCTAATGGTAATCGTGTCTGTTTTGGGGTTTAGGATTCTGTACCCTTTACAGTAGTCACTGTATCCAATAAATATTCCTTCTACTCTTCTGCTTTGGAATTTGGTGCATTTTACTTCTGGAATATACACAAATGTTCTACATCCAAACACTCTTAAATGTTTTACATTTGGCTTCTCACCATGCCATAGTTCATATGGAGTTTTCTCAACCGTTCTACAGAACAGTCTGTTTTGTAAATAAGTAGCTGCCATTGAGGCTTCACCCCAATATTTCTGAGGTAATCTGGAGTCAGTATGCACCTGATCATTTCAGTTACAGTTCTGTTTTTCCTTTCAGCTACCCTATTTTGTTCTGGTAAATATGGGAATGTCTTTTGATGCTTTATTCCATGTTGTCTAAAAGAGGACCTTTCATCTGTTTTACTATTTTTAAA
Organism: Bufo bufo; assembly: GCF_905171765.1. NCBI lineage: Eukaryota > Metazoa > Chordata > Amphibia > Anura > Bufonidae > Bufo > Bufo bufo. The sequence goes on from NC_053390.1 coordinate 361,486,725, forward strand.
CATTGCCCCTACTCTCCACTGCGCACTCCTGAAGTTCTCGCGCTCAGTATGTAAATACTGAGCACCGGGACAGGGAGGAGGAAACACCAGGGTTTCTCAATGGGCAGCACCTTCTCCCTGGCTGTGACTCTCTCCGATGTGATTGGATCGCGGCACAGCCAGGGAGAAGGAGACGCCCATTGAGAAACCCTGGCGTCTCCTCCTCCGTGTTCCGATGCTCAGAATTTACATAATGAGCGCGAGAACTTCAGAGGGGGGCAGAGGGGCGTAGGGGCGATGTTTTAAAAAAAAAAAAATGCAAGTACAGGTATTTAGCTCCTATAAGTAAAACAGATGAAACCTCCTCTTTAAATATTCTTCTACTATTTTCTCTACACAGTATAAAAGGATTCCTCTGAAACGTGTTGCTTTTCTTTGTTACTAGTGATAGACGAACATCGGCTGAGACGGTTCGCGAACGCTATCGCGATCAATTGTTCGTGAACCGCAAGTTTGCGGCGGGCCCCATTTACTTTAATGGCAGGCGAACCTGAAAAACCTTCAGCTCATATTTGCAGCCACCAAATACTTACAAGAAGTGCACAAATCTTCCCGCAACATGGACAGTGGCATACCAGAGGGGGATCAATGGCAAAAATTCCCACAAAAAATATGTATTTTAATCAGGGGCCATTTTAAACTCTCAAAAATGTGCCCTGCTGGAGAATAGAAATGTTTTATTTTAGGCCACAGGAGTAAAGGCCCCAAACATTAGGCATTCACTGGACAGAAAACATCAAGTGATTATGTGGCTGTAGGTATATTAGATGGTCATTAGATATCAATTTTACTGCAGGCCAGTGGAGTACAGGCCCCAATTATTCATTCAATGTACAGAAAAGAACAAGCTTTGTCTTCTTCTCATTGTCTGTCGCTAGTAGAGGCCTAAGCATGGCAGGCAGGTTCCCCCAGAAGTATCTTGCTGGATTAGCAGCCAATACAGGATTCAGCTCCAGGTGTAGAGCAATTGTTTTTTTGGAATGCTTTCTCCATCGCAACACCCTCCATGTTGAATAAACTGAAGACTGGCCGATTCTCTCCTAAGAAAAAAAATTAAAAGTTATTATTACATTTATTAAACATTTTATTAGGAAATTTATTCCATATATATTATAAAATTCGGTGTCTCCATGATCAATCTGCAGCTTGGGGGTCCCACACGGGTTCTACACACTTCCAAAATAAAGTGGGGCGAATAAATGACGGATGATCAGGACGCTCCATGATCTTCCCAGGAGCTGCTTTTGGGAACCACGGTTCATTTCTGAGACGTCTATGTGGGAATCCGAAGACCATCTCCATCTCCGTGCACAACAGGATGTCCTCCTCCTCCTGTGTTAGGAAATTTTTTATTTTTATTATAAAATGTATTAAACATTTTATTATTAAATGTATTAAATATAATAAGGATGCCCTCCTTTCCATTCCATGATGACTGGGAACCCCTGACAAAGAGACTGGGCCCTGGTTGGTTTGAATCATGATTAAATTCGCAACTCTTCTGGGCTCAAAGCAATCTTGAAGCTTTGTCTTCTTCTCATTGTCTGTCGCTAGTAGAGGCCTAAGCATGCCAAGCAGGTTCCCCCAGAAGTATCTTGCTGGATGAGCAGCCAATACCGCACTTGCATCAATCTTGACAGGATTCAGCTCCAGGTGGAGAGTAATTTTTTTTTTAATGCTTTCTCCATCGCAACGCCACGTCGTTGAATAAACAGAAGACTGTCCGATTCTCTCCTGTCTTACGCAACATTTAATTTTTATTATTAAATGTATTCAATATTTTAACATTAATTTTATTAAACCAAAACTTGAATAAAATTATAAGAAAGTATACTTAAATTTGCGAAAACTGGCCTAATAACTCAGGTATGAACTCTGCCTTATAGATGTTAGTGTCAAGAAGAAGTGCGCTCCTTTTACATCCTTGTCAGCTGATTCCACATAGATGTCTACAGAACCTGTTCTATTACACGATTATACAAGTAGAGACCCCTTGACCGAGTGGAGAGGATGTCAGCAGTAAGTTTGTGTTGACGTTACTGATTAATTTGCCCTTCCTCTGATCCGTCAGAACAATAACCCACAAAAAACAGATCCAGTCTTTGGAGCATACGCCTTTACCCGGTCAGCATTTGCTCAGTATTGCTAATGCCAATAAAAACAGGAGTGGGTCTAAAACAGAGATGACATGAGAATGAAATATTTGCATGTCTTCTGTGTTTTGTACCCACTCCTGCTTTTGTCTAGCAAATCATAAACCAATTCTGATGGGACCATACAGGCCTTACAGCTGCTACACAGACAGGATCTGTTGTGCATCTAATTTTTCCTTCCTTCTGACAGATCAGAAGAAAGGTCAAATAAATGATGTCAGCCAGGCCGAAAGCCAAAATAGTGGCCCAGTCATGAAGTGGGGAGGGTGTGAACAAAGTGTCCCTATGACAGAGTAGTGAGGTGGAAGCAGCATGAGGAGACCACACAGTGGCCCAATGACAAAGTCTGGAGGTGGCAGCAGCATCAGGAGGCCACAGAGTGGCACAATGACAGAGTGGCACAATGACAGAGTGATGCGGGCTGGTGTGAATTATTTTGCATTTTTGTGCAGGGTTAGTGCATAGTGTATTCACCTGTATTGGTGCACCGCTCTTATGGAGGTCGTCAGGTAATTGCGCAGTGTGTGAAACATAAATACAAATCTTCAACACAACGTAATTCAGTCCATACCGCAAAAAGGACTTTTCCACATATAACTGCACGCTGAATATATCTTGATTTTTGTACAGAAATATGCCACTAAAGGCTGTACCTCATATAACTGCAACAGTGAAAGCTGAATATATTTAGATTTTTCAACTGATATACGTCAATAAATGTTTTTCAAGATATGTACAGAAGCGAATGGCGAATTTATATTTATTTTTCTACTGCTATACGTGAATAAAGTTTTTTCAAGATATAAGTGCACCAGCGAATGGCGAATGTATATTTCTTTTTATACTGCAATACGCCAGTAAAGGCTTTACCAGATATAACTGCAACAGTGAACTGAGAATATATTTTTCTTGTAGTGCTGAAATACGCGCCTATACGCTTTCACCAGAAATAACTGCAGAAGTGACCTGAGAATATATATTTCTTGTTGGACTCAAATAGGCCACTATATGCTTTCAACAGAAATAACTGCAGAAGTGAACTGAAAATGTATTTTTCTTCTTGGACTGAAATAGGCCACTATACTCTTTCACCAGCAGTGCGTATGTATTTAAATTTTTTTTATGAAATAAGCCCCTATACTCACCAGAAATTAATGCAACCGTGCAGTGCGTTTAAATGTTTAGTGCATTACTGAAATACCGCCCTATGCTCTTTCACAAGAAATTACTGCAAATGATTTTAGCGTAAATAACAACAAAAGTGACCTGCGTATATATTTTTTGTATTGTATTGAAATAGGCCAATAAATGATATCAGCGCAGTTAACAGCAAAAGTGACCTGCATATATATTTATCTTTTTCCACAGATAAAAGCCAATAAAGGCTTTTCAACATAGCACTTGCACCCCAATAACTAATTACTGGAATGACAGAGAGGTATTATGAAAATATCTGTCAGGGATGGTGTTGCAGGAAACAATACACTGCGTGCAGAATTATTAGGCAAATGAGTATTTTGACCACATCATCCTCTTTATGCATGTTGTCTTACTCCAAGCTGTATAGGCTCGAAAGCCTACTACCAATTAAGCATATTAGGTGATGTGCATCTCTGTAATGAGAAGGGGTGTGGTCTAATGACATCAACACCCTATATTAGGTGTGCATAATTATTAGGCAACTTCCTTTCCTTTGGCAAAATGGGTCAAAAGAAGGACTTGACAGGCTCAGAAAAGTCAAAAATAGTGAGATATCTTGCAGAGGGATGCAGCACTCTTAAAATTGCAAAGCTTCTGAAGCGTGATCATCGAACAATCAAGCGTTTCATTCAAAATAGTCAACAGGGTCGCAAGAAGCGTGTGGAAAAACCAAGGCGCAAAATAACTGCCCATGAACTGAGAAAAGTCAAGCGTGCAGCTGCCAAGATGCCACTTGCCACCAGTTTGGCCATATTTCAGAGCTGCAACATCACTGGAGTGCCCAAAAGCACAAGGTGTGCAATACTCAGAGACATGGCCAAGGTAAGAAAGGCTGAAAGACGACCACCACTGAACAAGACACACAAGCTGAAACGTCAAGACTGGGCCAAGAAATATCTCAAGACTGATTTTTCTAAGGTTTTATGGACTGATGAAATGAGAGTGAGTCTTGATGGGCAAGATGGATGGGCACGTAGCTGGATTGGTAAAGGGCAGAGAGCTCCAGTCCGACTCAGACGCTGGTTTGGGCTGGTATCATCAAAGATGAGCTTGTGGGGCCTTTTCAGGTTGAGGATGGAGTCAAGCTCAACTCCCAGTCCTACTGCCAGTTTCTGGAAGACACCTTCTTCAAGCAGTGGTACAGGAAGAAGTCTGCATCCTTCAAGAAAAACATGATTTTCATGCAGGACAATGCTCCATCACACGCGTCCAAGTACTCCACAGCGTGGCTGGCAAGAAAGGGTATAAAAGAAGAAAATCTAATGACATGGCCTCCTTGTTCACCTGATCTGAACCCCATTGAGAACCTGTGGTCCATCATCAAATGTGAGATTTACAAGGAGGGAAAACAGTACACCTCTCTGAACAGTGTCTGGGAGGCTGTGGTTGCTGCTGCACGCAATGTTGATGGTGAACAGATCAAAACACTGACAGAATCCATGGATGGCAGGCTTTTGAGTGTCCTTGCAAAGAAAGGTGGCTATATTGGTCACTGATTTGTTTTTGTTTGTTTTTTGAATGTCAGAAATGTATATTTGTGAATGTTGAGATGTTATATTGGTTTCACTGGTAAAAATAAATAATTGAAATGGGTATATATTTGTTTTTTGTTAAGTTGCCTAATAATTATGCACAGTAATAGTCACCTGCACACACAGATATCCCCCTAAAATAGCTAAAACTAAAAACAAACTAAAAACTACTTCCAAAAATATTCAGCTTTGATATTAATGAGTTTTTTGGGTTCATTGAGAACATGGTTGTTGTTCAATAATAAAATTAATCCTCAAAAATACAACTTGCCTAATAATTCTGCACTCCCTGTAAGTAACAAAATAAAGATCCGACTGACTTGATCCAAAACTAAGGAACAAAAGGGTGAGCCCTATAAAAGCCCTAGAGCTCTCCCTCACTGCTCAGCCCATGCAAAGATCTCAATGATAGAAAGTTGCATGTCCACGTACCTTAGACTGAGTGACACCTGCAAACCCTATAATAGTGAGGGGACACGACCACCGGCTCCCTGCACTTAATATGGAGGGAGTCAGGGTCACTTAGAATCAAGTCAACAGGAAAACACAATACAGAAATAGACTTATCTTGAGGAACCAGCAGTAGCAACTTCAAGCAGTGAAACCAATCCAGGAAGTAGTATAAACCGCAAAGTGAAGCAGTATGGGAGGAGATATATAGGGAGGCAATCAGTGCTAATAGATGACAGCTGGGAGAGGGAGAAGAGATGTCAAAGCGAAAGCAAAACAAAAGAACATCATGCAGGAGGTACCGAAGAACGTCTATCAGAACTTCTCAGAGATCTGGCGGTGACACTATCTGGATCCCCATGTAATGTGTCCCTGCACTTGTAAATCGATTGTTTTCACAATGAGGAATTTACTATAACTCAATTTACTATAACTCAATCTAGCATCTGCACGTCTCTCCCTGACTGTGAAATTATTCCTCTCACTGTCCTTTCCCTGCACTTGTAAATCGCTGGTTTTCACAATGAGGAAATTCTGATGACTCTCCCTACTAGCATCAGCACGTCTCTCCCTGATTCATCTCACTTATCCTTTCCGTGCACCAGTAAATCGCGTCTTTCCTTTTTTTTTTTTTAAACAGTTTTTCTTTCACTCTCCCTAGGGCCTGCATACACATCTGTCCCTGAACAAAGTACGATAGTGAATGGCAGACTTCCAGATGGCCGCCGTATTTATAGTGCTGTGACATCACCGGGCTGGCTGCTGATTGGCTGCATGCATGGCATTATGGGTCATCCTGCCTTCCCAGAGTTCCTTGCCCCATGTCCTCACAAGTGTAGCCGCCATTTTAGAGGCCATTTTAGGAAATAATGCGATTCATTGCCATGAAGCGTGAAGAAATTTGCATTCGTTCAGAATCAAATTTTTCCTGAAATTCTGGACGAATTAGACTTCGTCATCTTCGATTCGCTCATCTCTAATCACAACAGTTGCAATTAGTTGTTCCAATAGCGCTTGTCCCTCTGTATAGCTGCGGTATCTCAGCAGAACAGCACACAAATGCTGCACAATACAAATGCACTTTATATAAATTATATTATAGGTATATCGCACCCCTGCCTCAATCAGTTTTTTGGGGGCGCAACTGGTATATCACACCAGTAGAAATTATTTGTTCCAATGGCGTTTGTCACTCTGTGTAGCTGAGGTAACGTAGCTAAACCGCACACAAATTCTGCACTACCTAAATGCACTACAGGGAGTGCAGAATTATTAGGCAAGTTGTATTTTTGAGGATTAATTTTATTATTGAACAACAACCATGTTCTCAATGAACCCAAAAAACTCATTAATATCAAAGCTGAATATTTTTGGAAGTAGTTTTTAGTTTGTTTTTAGTTTTAGCTATTTTAGGGGGATATCTGTGTGTGCAGGTGACTATTACTGTGCATAATTATTAGGCAACTTAACAAAAAACAAATATATACCCATTTCAATTATTTATTTTTACCAGTGAAACCAATATAACATCTCAACATTCACAAATATACATTTCTGACATTCAAAAACAAAACAAAAACAAATCAGTGACCAATATAGCCACCTTTCTTTGCAAGGACACTCAAAAGCCTGCCATCCATGGATTCTGTCAGTGTTTTGATCTGTTCACTATCAACATTGAGTTCAGCAGCAACCACAGCCTCCCAGACACTGTTCAGAGAGGTGTACTGTTTTCCCTCCTTGTAAATCTCACATTTGATGATGGACCACAGGTTCTCAATGGGGTTCAGATCAGGTGAACAAGGAGGCCATGTCATTAGATTTTCTTCTTTTATACCCTTTCTTGCCAGCCACGCTGTGGAGTACTTGGACGCGTGTGATGGAGCATTGTCCTGCATGAAAATCATGTTTTTCTTGAAGGATGCAGACTTCTTCCTGTACCACTGCTTGAAGAAGGTGTCTTCCAGAAACTGGCAGTAGGACTGGGAGTTGAGCTTGACTCCATCCTCAACCTGAAAAGGCCCCACAAGCTCATCTTTGATGATACCAGCCCAAACCAGTACTCCACCTCCACCTTGCTTGCGTCTGAGTCGGACTGGAGCTCTCTGCCCTTTACCAATCCAGCCACGGGCCCATCCATCTGGCCCATCAAGACTCACTCTCATTTCATCAGTCCATAAAACCTTAGAAAAATCAGTCTTGAGATATTTCTTGGCCCAGTCTTGACGTTTCAGCTTGTGTGTCTTGTTCAGTGGTGGTCGTCTTTCAGCCTTTCTTACCTTGGCCATGTCTCTGAGTATTGCACACCTTGTGCTTTTGGGCACTCCAGTGATGTTGCAGCTCTGAAATATGGCCAAACTGGTGGCAAGTGGCATCTTGGCAGCTGCACGCTTGACTTTTCTCAGTTCATGGGCAGTTATTTTGCGCCTTGGTTTTTCCACACGCTCCTTGCGACTCTGTTGACTATTTTGAATGAAACGCTTGATTGTTCGATGATCACGCTTCACAAGCTTTGCAATTTTAAGAGTGCTGCATCCCTCTGCAAGATATCTCACTATTTTTGACTTTTCTGAGCCTGTCAAGTCCTTCTTTTGACCCATTTTGCCAAAGGAAAGGAAGTTGCCTAATAATTATGCACACCTAATATAGGGTGTTGATGTCATTAGACCACACCCCTTCTCATTACAGAGATGCACATCACCTAATATGCTTAATTGGTAGTAGGCTTTCGAGCCTATACAACTTGGAGTAAGACAACATGCATAAAGAGGATGATGTGGTCAAAATACTCATTTGCCTAATAATTCTGCACGCAGTGTATATAGAAAGTATATTATTGGTATATAACACCCCTGCTTCAATCAGTTTTTTTGGGGGGCAACTGGTAAATCACACCAGTAGAAATTATTTGTTCAAATAGTGTTTTTCACTCTGTGAAGATGCAGTAACGCAGCAAAACCGCAGACAAATGCTGCACTACCTAAATGCACTATATAGAAAGTATATTATTGGTATATAACACCCCTGCTTCAATCAATTATTTTGGGGGGCAACTGGTAAATCACATCAGTAGAAATTATTTGTTCCAATAGCGTTTGTCACTCTGTGTAGATGCGGTAACGCAGCAAAACCGTAAACAAATGCTGCACTACCTAAATGCACTATATACAAAGTATATTATTGGTATATAACACCCCTGTTTCAATCAAATTTTTTTGGGGGGGGGCAACTGGTATATCACACCAGTAGAAATGATTTGTTCCAATAGTGTTTGTCACTCTGTGTAGATGCGGTAACGCAGCAAAACCGCAAACAAATGCTGCACTACCTAAATGCACTATATAGAAAGTATATTATTGGTATCTAACACCCCTGCCTCAATAATTTTTTTGGGGGGGGCAACTGGTAAATCACACCGGTAGAAACGACTTGTTCCAATAGCGTTTGGCACTCTGTGTGGCTGCAGTATCGCAGCAGAACGGCACACAACTGCTGCACAATAAAATTGCACTATAATATACTTTCTATGTTAGAAAGTATATTATAAGTATATTACACCCCTCAGTATGTCACACCTATACCACTCCTTAAAATGACTTTTGTGGCCCTACTAGCTAGCGTTTTGTGTCCCTAACAGTCTGTCCCTGCTCCACACAGCAACCTCTCCCTACACTGGCAAAAGACTGAATGTAAAATGGCGCCCAGATCAGGTTTATTTATAAGGTAGGGGGTATGTCCATGTGCTGAAACGTCTCAATTGGCTGTCCTGTACCACCTGATGGATGTGTCATGGGTCAAAGTTCTTTACAATGTAAAAGAAAATGACGGGCGCGAATATCGCCATATGTTTGCCAGTTTGCCGAACAGCGAAATAGCAAAGTTAGCCGTGAAACGACCACCGGGCGAACCGCAAGGCCATCTCTATTTGTTACATAGTCTTACAATTTATCTAGAACTTTATCCTTTCTCTTCATTATGTGAGTGACTGTGTATCTGGAGTAGTAATCTATGAAGTTCACTATATACCTGTTGCTACACTTTCATAGGACCGGAAACATTAATGTGTATTAGGTAAAGTGGTAGTGAGACTCTTTTCTGGCTTTCTTTAGGAAGTGTCCCCCATAAAGCTTTGGATTAATGCAGCATTCACATCTAACAATTAATGGAGAAGTGGATACTTTAAGATCCTTTGTTAGGTTCAGTTTTTGTAGTTCCTGTATGCTGTCTGAATTGTCTGTGGTCTAAGCATCTATGCAAAACATGAATCATTAATTTCTAACGATAATTTGTTTTCCCTTAGTCCTAACAGTAGCACAGATGGGGTTTTCCGCCCCCCGTGGACTGGTAGGACAGGTGGAAATTTTATTGACACTTAAATAATTAAATAATTGACTAGACCCTCCCACCTCCAATAAAGAGGGGGATCACCCCCAGTGCCCTTGTGTAGTTACAAGTAGAAATAAGCAACAATAATGTATAACAATTTAGCAACCAATAACTAAGGGGGGGGGGGGGTATTTGTGTGCCACTGTTAGGACTAAGGGAAAACAAATTATCGTTAGAAATTAACGATTCCCTTATGTCCTAACCAGTGGCACAGATTAGCAAGTAGAAACCCCCGAGGGAGGGATTTACAGATGACCTCCAGTGGAATCGAGCTTCTTTTTGCAAAGGAAGTAGCCACCGCTCCAGTAGAGTGGGCCTTTACAAACTCAGGTGGCTCAGAACCCTGAGACACATAAGGCTCCCGAATCGCCTCTTTAATCCATCGACTAATGGAGGGCATAGAGGCTTTCCTACCCTTGTGGGTACCGGAAAAAAGGATAAGGAGATTTTCATCTTTCCTAAATACCTTGGACCGCTCCTGGTAAATCCTGAGACATCTCGAGACATCGAGGGCATGGAGCCCTCTGTCTTCTGAGGAGGGGAGTGAAGCCAAAACTGGAAGAGAAATTACCTGGTTGATGTTGCTGAATGAAGGCACCTTTGGGATAAAGGTAAGCAAGAACTTCAGCAGCACCCGGTCTTGCAGGAACTTGGTGTACGGCTCAAAAGCAGAAAAAGCTTGGAGTTCCCCAACTCGCTTTGCAGAAGTGATAGCCAATAAAAAAGTAATTTTCCAGGCAAGAAATTTGAACTCCACCTCCTTTAAATGCTCAAGGGGGGGGGGGGGTGGCAGGATGATAACCCCCTGAGCACGACCATTAAATGCCAAACTGGGATAGGTCTGATTACTGTAGGCTTTAACCTTGAAGCTCCCTTCATCCCTTCAGGAACCTCTTGATAAGGGGTTCTTGAGAAATGGACCTGTTGAGACAGGTCAAGATAGCAGAAGTTTGCACTCTGAGGGTAGACTGTGACAATCCCTTGTCCAGACCGTCCTGCAGGAACTGTACGATGGTAGGCATGGAAGCGTCTGTGGATGACAGTTGACTACTGGAACACCAATTTGAAAAAATCTTCCAAATTCTTGAATAAGATCTGTTAGTAGTCTCAGATCTGGAGTGCTGTAAGGTCTTCAAGACAGACCCTGAAAGCCCTTCTATTCTTGGAAGGGACTGATCAACCTCCAAGCTGTCAGGTTGAACATTTGAAGATTTGAGGAGATCTGAGTGTCCCCCGACACCAGTACTCCCTCTGGGGGAAGCCTCCAAAATTGACCCCGACTCATTTGAGTGAGTTGGGTAAACCAAGCTCTTTTTGGCCAGTATGGAATGATGGCGATGACTGATGCTTGGTCCTGCCTGATTTTAATCAATACCCTCGGAATCAAGGAAATTGGAGGGAAGATATAGGCCAGCCCGAACCTCCATGGGATTGACAGTGCATCTATTGCCACCGGGTTGTCCTCCCTGTAAAGGGAGCAGTACCTCTTCACTTTGGTGTTGAACCTCGTTGCCATGAGATCGATCTCTGGCATGCCCCACCTGAGCGTTATCTCCTTGAAGATGTCTGGATGGAGAGACCATTCTCCAGTTGGAAGACCTTGGCTCAGGCAATCTGCAATCATATTGTGGACTCCACGAATGTGGATGGCTGATAAATGGGTTAGGTTCTATTCTGCCCAATCCAATATCACACCTATCTCTCTCAGGAGACTTTGTGACTTTGTGCCTCCCTGCTTGTTGATGTACATTACAGCGGTCATGCTGTCTGATTGTACTTTCACCGCTTTGCCTTGAATGCAGGGATCGAAATAAAGAAGGGCTAGTTTGATCGCCCTGATTTCTAGGAGATTCGATGACAATAACTTCTCCTTAGATGTCCAGGTTCCTTGAACTGTCTTGTCCAGAAGATGTGCTCCCCAGCCTACTAGGGATGCATCTGTGGTAAGTATGATCCAAGAGGGTTGGATCAGGGACTGTCATGGTCTTACCTGCTTGCTGCTCTCCTTCGTTTGACATGTGCTGGCGGCCATCTTGGGTCCTGGGTTTCTTGTAGCCTTCCACCCTGCGGCTCCTCCTTCCCCTGGGAGGAGCTGGATGCCTAGCTCATATATATAGGAGGTCTGTGGCTTCAGTTCCTTGCTTGGTCCCCTTGTGTTCACATGCTTCTAAGACTGCTGCTGCTTCTGGTTCCTGATCCTGGCTTCGTCTGACTACCCTGCTGGTTCCTGATCCTGGCTTCGTCTGACTACCCTGCTGGTTCCTGATCCTGGCTTCGTCTGACTACCCTGCTGGTTCCTGATCCTGGCTTCGTCTGACTACCCTTCTGGTTCCTGACCTCTGGCTTCGCAAAGACTCTGCTCGGTTTCACCATCCGTTTGGACTTTTGCTTTACAGCTTTATTTTCAATAAAGCCTTCTTATTTTCATTTATCTCTTGTTGTACGTCTGGTTCATGGTTCCGTGACATTAGGACCAAGCCATGAATTCTGACGGTACAGGGCCATCCTCGCTACCCACGCTGGTTGCCAGACTTGATCAGCAGGATCACCTGTTGGGTCGGTTCGCTGTGGCGTTGCAAACCCTGCTTGAACGCACGGCTCATTTCGCTCCCGTTGCCGATGGGTCGGTTGTCGCTCCTGGGCTCGCTCCTACTGCCGCTCCGGTTGTTGCGCCAGAGTCTACCCCGACACCTGTTGTTGCGCCTGCGGTGTTTCGGGGTATGACCGGTTCTGCCCCTCTTCCACAGCGCTTTGGGGGAGAGCCAACTCAGTGCCGAGGTTTCCTTAACCAGGTGGGCATTTATTTCGAGTTGCTGCCACATGCCTTTCCTACTGAGAGATCAAAGGTGGGCTTCTTGATCTCGCTGCTCTCGGACAAGGCCTTGGCCTGGGCCAGCCCTTTATGGGAGAACAACAATCCGGTGGTTGCCGAGTTTTCCGGTTTTGTTGCTTCTCTTCGGAAGGTATTCGATGTGCCGGCTCGTGCTGCCTCTGCTGCGAAGCTCCTTATGTCCATCAGACAGGGTTCACGATCCGTAGCTGAATACGCCATTGAGTTTCGTACCCTGGCAGCAGAGGTGGGCTGGAATAATGAGGCTCTGGTCGCTGCTTTCTCTCATGGTCTCTCGGATGCCTTGAAGGATGAGGTTGCAGCTAAGGACCTACCAGTTGAGCTCGAGTCTCTTATTTCTTTCCTGATTTTGATTGACACCAGACTCAGGGAGAGACCTTCCTTTAAGGAGAACCTGCGGTGGTCTTCTAACACATTGGTGCCTACGTTTGCTGTCCCACCCGTGCCTCCCTCTCCTCCCACGCCTCCTGGGGATGACTTGTCTGGGGGTGAACCCATGCAGCTGGGGTTTGCTCGCCTGTCAGAGGGGGAGAGGGCACTCCGGAGACGCGAGGGCCGATGCATGTACTGTGGTCTCGGTGGGCATTTTCGGTTGGCATGTCCGAACCGTCCGGGAAACGCTCGTACCCTGAGATCCTGTCGGGGGCAGATCTTGGGTGGAGTCTCCTCGTCCCCGGTTTCCCGTGTTGACAAACCACTGATCACTGTTGTCCTCTCCTGGGTCGGGGGCTCGGTGACGACCCAGGCGTTGGTGGACTCTGGTGCTGGTGGTTTGTTCATTGATAGTGTGTTCGCTGCCGCCAATTCCATTCCTCTGCAGGCTCGAGGTTCCCCACTGGCTCTTGAGGCGATAGACGGCAGACCCCTTCTGCCGCCACACGTGACTCATGAGACCCTTCCAGTGGGGATAGCCATTGGTGCCGTTCACAGAGAGTCGGTCTGCCTCCAGGTTATTTCGTCTCCACACTACTCGGTGGTCTTGGGGTACCCCTGGCTCCAGAAGCATAATCCGACTTTCGATTGGAGATCGGTCGAGATCCTCTCGTGGTCACCGCAGTGTGGGGCTAGTTGCATCCATGGGTCTGTCAAGTTGCTGTGTACTTCCTCGGACTCTCTGTTGCCTCCTGAATACGAGGAGTACCGGGATGTATTCGATAAGGTGCGCGCGGTTGCCCTACCTCCGCACCGCCCATACGATTGTGCCATAGAGTTACAATCTGGTGCCGTTCCTCCTCGTGGCAAAGTCTATCCACTGTCGGTAGCGGAGAATGAGGCCATGGAGGAGTACGTGAGGGAGGCGCTTTCACGCGGACACATTCGCAAATCTTCGTCCCCGGCAGGGGCTGGATTTTTCTTTGTGAAAAAGAAGGGCGGTGAGTTGAGGCCTTGCATCGATTACAGGGGTCTCAATCGCATCACGATCAAGAACGCTTACCCGATACCCTTGATTTCCGAGCTGTTCGATCGCCTTAAAGGGGCCACGGTCTTTACCAAACTCGACCTGAGGGCGGCATATAACCTGGTAAGGATCAAGGCGGGCGATGAGTGGAAGACCGCGTTTAACACCAGGACCGGTCATTACGAATCCTTGGTTATGCCCTTTGGGTTGTGCAATGCGCCCGCAGTCTTTCAGGAATTCATCAACGATGTTTTCCGTGACCTGTTGCAGCAGTGTGTGGTAGTCTATTTGGATGACATCTTGGTATATTCTGAATCCATGGAGGCCCACATTCTGGATGTCAGACGAGTGTTGCAACGTTTACGAGAGAACAAGCTGTTCGGTAAGCTTGAGAAATGCGAATTTCACCGATCCCAGGTAACCTTCTTAGGTTACATCATTTCCGCTGAGGGGTTCTCCATGGATCCTGAGAAGGTTTCGGCTGTCTTACAGTGGCCCCAGCCCAGTGGTCTTCGTTCCCTGCAGCGCTTTTTGGGCTTCGCCAATTATTATCGGAAGTTCATCAGGGACTTTTCCATGCTGGCCAAGCCTCTCACGGATCTGACCAGGAAGGGCAGTAATTCCCAGGTCTGGCCGCTCGAGGCCATCCGAGCTTTTGAGGCCCTAAAGTCCGCCTTTGTGTCGGCTCCGATTCTGTCGCATCCCAACCCTGGGTTGCCCTTTGTCCTCGAGGTGGACGCGTCTGAGACGGGAGTAGGCGCCCTTCTGTCTCAGCGTAGAACACCAGAGGGTCCTCTGCTTCCTTGTGGGTTTTACTCCCGGAAACTGTCTTCCGCGGAGTGCAACTATCAGATTGGTGACAGGGAGTTATTGGCCATCGTGCAGGCCCTTAAAGAATGGAGGCACTTGCTCGAGGGTTCGGTGGTTCCGGTTCTCATCCTGACGGACCACAAGAATCTGACCTACCTTTCTGAGGCCAAGAGATTGACACCACGTCAGGCCAGATGGGCTCTGTTCTTGTCACGTTTTAATTACGTGGTCTCCTACCTACCCGGTTCCAAGAACATCAGGGCGGATGCCTTATCACGGCAGTACTCCGAGCTGTCCAGGGAGGAGTCGATTCCGACTTCGGTCATACCTCCGAATCAGATCCTGGCCGCCATTCGCACCAGCCTGACCTCTCCCCTGGGTGAGCAGATTTTGGCGGCTCAATCTGGTGCTCCCTCTGGGAGACCCAACGGCAGATGTTTTGTGCCTGAGGAGTTGCGCACTCGGTTGTTGCGAACCTACCATAACTCCAAGACCGCGGGGCATCCTGGAAAGAATCAGCTGTCCTGGGCTGTTTCACGTCTGTTCTGGTGGCCTTCCCTACGTTCCGACATCGCCGCATATGTAGCGGCATGCTCCATTTGTGCCCAGAGTAAGTCCCCTCGGCACCTTCCGTTGGGCCTTCTGCAACCCATAGCCACCGGGGAGCGCCCATGGTCACACCTGGGGATGGATTTCATTGTGGACCTCCCTGCATCCCGAGGCCATACGGTCATTCTCATGATTGTGGATCGGTTTTCCAAAATGTGCCACTGTGTTCCTCTCAAGAAGTTACCCTCTGCACAAGAGTTGGCCACGATTTTTGCCAGGGAGGTCTTCCGGTTGCACGGTTTGCCTAAGGAGATTGTGTCGGATCGGGGGAGTCAGTTTGTGTCCAGGTTCTGGCGCGCCTTTTGCTCCCAGTTGGGGATTCATCTCTCCTTCTCCTCGGCCTACCACCCTCAGTCCAATGGGGCCGCAGAACGATCCAATCAGGCCTTGGAGCAATTCCTTCGTTGCTATGTCTCCGATCACCAAGACAATTGGGTTGACCTCCTGCCTTGGGCTGAGTTTGCCAGGAACACGGCGGTGAACTCTTCCTCTGGGACGTCTCCCTTCATGGCCAATTATGGGTTCCAACCTGCCGTGTTACCGGAGGTATTCTCTCACCAGGATATTCCGGCTGTGGAGGATCACCTTTCCGTCCTACGTGCTTCTTGGGTACAGATCCAGAAGTCCCTTGAGGTCTCTGCGCAGCGCCAGAGATTCCAGGCTGATCGCAGACGAGCGCCTGCTCCTTCCTACCAGGTCGGAGACCGTGTATGGTTGTCCACCCGCAACCTCAACCTTCGAGTGCCCACTCCCAAGCTGGCGCCTCGCTTTGTTGGTCCCTTCCGAGTGCTTCGCAGGGTAAACCCGGTAGCCTATGCCCTTGCGCTTCCTCCTGGCATGCGGATCTCCAACGTGTTTCATGTCTCCCTGTTGAAGCCACTGGTGTGTAATCGTTTCACTTCCTCGGTTCCTCGGCCTCGTCCGGTCCAAGTGGGCAATCGTGAGGAATATGAGGTGAGCAATATCCTGGACTCACGCCTGGTCCGCGGTCGGTTGCAGTTTTTGGTCCATTGGCGTGGTTATGGTCCAGAGGAGCGTTCCTGGGTTCCCTCCGCAGATGTCCATGCTACTGCCTTGCTCCGAGCCTTCCACGCACGCTTCCCTCAGAAACCGTTTTGTGCTCCGCGGAGGAGGGGCCCTTGAGGGGGAGGTACTGTCATGGTCTTACCTGCTTGCTGCTCTCCTTCGTTTGACATGTGCTGGCGGCCATCTTGGGTCCTGGGTTTCTTGTAGCCTTCCACCCTGCGGCTCCTCCTTCCCCTGGGAGGAGCTGGATGCCTAGCTCATATATATAGGAGGTCTGTGGCTTCAGTTCCTTGCTTGGTCCCCTTGTGTTCACATGCTTCTAAGACTGCTGCTGCTTCTGGTTCCTGATCCTGGCTTCGTCTGACTACCCTGCTGGTTCCTGATCCTGGCTTCGTCTGACTACCCTGCTGGTTCCTGATCCTGGCTTCGTCTGACTACCCTGCTGGTTCCTGATCCTGGCTTCGTCTGACTACCCTTCTGGTTCCTGACCTCTGGCTTCGCAAAGACTCTGCTCGGTTTCACCATCCGTTTGGACTTTTGCTTTACAGCTTTATTTTCAATAAAGCCTTCTTATTTTCATTTATCTCTTGTTGTACGTCTGGTTCATGGTTCCGTGACAGGGACTTGCCGTCCTCTAGATGGGTCCACCATCTTAGGGAGGACCGGGCATGGTAAGACAGGGAGTGCACGGAATTTAGTCCCACCGGACTGTGATTCCACTTGGCTAGTACCTCCGATTGTAGCGGACGTAGATGCCATAATGCCTAAGGAACAGCCTCTGCGGTTGATGACAGTAGTCCCAACATTCTCATCAAAGTACGAATGGTTACTTTCCGAGGTACTAAGAGAGAGTGGGCTGTCTCTTGAACAGGTAGCCTTCTTTCGGGTGTAAGATGAATAGTCATTTCCACTGAGTCTACCACGAATCCCAGGAACTTCACTGAGGTAGCTGGCAGGAGATGGGACTTGTCCCAGTTGATTATCCATCCTAGCTGGTGGAGGAAGGCTACAGCCCGCTGAATGTGTTGGGACAGGATCGCTTGGGAAGGAGCTCTGAAGAGCCAGTCGTCCAGGTATGGAATGATGCTCAGACCCTGAAGTCTTAGAGCTGCCACCACGGAAACCACAACTTTGGTAAATGTGTGTGGGGCCGAAGAAATTCCAAATGGGAGGGCCACAAACTGAAAGTGTTTTAGAGCTCCCCTGACTTGCACCGAAATCCTTAAGAATCTTCTGGTCCCAGGATGGATGGGAATATGGAGGTAAGCATCCTTGAGATCCAAGGTTGCCATGAAATCTCCTGGCAATAGAAGATTGGTCACTGACTGGATAGTTTCCATCTGGAAATGCTTGCGTTTGATGAACTGATTGAAATATCTCAGCTTTATGATCATCCTCCAGTCTCCGGTCACCTTGGGTACCAGGAAAACTGGGGAATAGATACCTGCTCCTGAAGAGGCACCTCCTCTAAGGCCCCTTTCCGAAGATACTCCAGGATATAGTCTTCTAGAATCTTCTGTTTGCTGGATGGAAGCAGTCTTGTTAGAACAAATTTGTCCGATGGGGGACTGTCCAAGTCTACCAGGTATCCCTGAGATATAATACGAAGCACCCAAGGGTCTTGGATGTGGATCTGCCAAGATTCTAGAAAGTGTTGTAGCTGACCGCCTACGGGAATATGGGGAGCAGGGAGTTCTGAGAATCCAGTCAGACCAGCATGGTACCAAGAGCCTCGAGGAGGCCCGCAATAAGAGCGCCGAGGATTTTTTGGGGGGGCTTAGAGACCCTGGAGGATTCCCCCCCCCCCTTAGGGAGCTACAATCTCTCTGGGCTTTGGGATGATCTCCAGACCTGGACCCATACCTTTTGCTCCGACCATGAAAGGGCTGTTGGGGAAGGGACTTGCCCTTCTTATCCGACAGTCCCTCCATTATATGGTCAAGCTCTGTACCTAAAAGTTTGCCGGGTTCATATGCCATGGCGCAGAGATTATGCTTGAAAGTCGTATCAGCCTTCCAGGGTTTTAGCCAGAGCGGATGCCTGCCCACGGCTGAGAGCGCCATGGTCTTGGAAATTTTAGTTGTTGTGGAGCAGCGTCACACAAAAAATCAATGGCCAGACCGGCCGTCTTACCAGAGGCCAAGATGTCATCCCTAGAGACCAGGTCAGACTGAACTTGGGCAAACCTGGTCTTGACAAAGTTCGCCACTTCAGAGGACGCCATTGCGACCGAGGCAGAAGCCGATGCAGAGGAATAGGTATGCCTAAAGGTGCAATCAGCCTTGCAGTCCATCAGATCCTGGAGATTTGATCCGTCATCCGATGGTACTATAGTCCTCTTGGAAAGCTTGGAAATGGCCATATCCACCTTTGGTACTGGCCCCCAAGGGGACAATTGATCTTCTCTTAACGGGAAGACAGACTTAAATCTATTGGTCAGCACGGGACCCTTTTCTGGTTTCTTCCACTCCGTCTTCATTAATGACAGGAGGAAATCGTCCGCTTTAAAGGCCCTGGGCCCCTTAGAGGCAGACGTTGAGGCTTCACCCTAATCAACGTCCTGGTCCCCCGACCGGATGGATCTCAGCAGCCGCTGGGCTTTCTCGGGAGGGAAGAAGTAGGAAAACCCATCCTCATATTCAGAAGAGGAGATAGATCCCTCTCTAGCATCCTGAGCCCCCGATACCTCCATGGCCCGATGAGGATAGAAAGGTCTTTGGCGCTTAGATATAAGAGCCTGCTTCAGCTACTCTATAGAGGAGTTCACCTGATTCATGTTGGACTCCATGTAGCTCTTCACCCAGTCAACTACATCATGAACTGTAGGTTCTTCCTGGGGAAGAAGCTTAGCTTTACAGGGCGGACATCGAGAAAATAAATAATTATCCTCCAGGACAATTTGACAGTTGTGGCATTGAAGATGGCGTCTCTTGCCAGAATTCTTCCTGCCAGGGTCCCGATCACCATCCCCTGTAGACGACATGGCTGCAAGAAACAAACAAAATTAACTGTTGAGTCTGGAAGGAGGAAAGGAAATCCAAGCAAATAGGCTTTTACCCAGAAAAACCAAGAAACTACTTCAAGCAAAACAGCAAGGTTAATTAGCAGAGGAACAGCACTAGCTGATCAAAGCAAAACTCCTTGGAAGAAGGGAAAATTTGCTTCAGCCAATATCTCAAGATAAGCAGATTAAGGAAAACCATACACCTGCGCTCCAGGAGGCCAAATGACCACTGGTGCAGGATTAAAATAGCAACATTGGCGCCGAAAAAATAGGCTCTGCCCCAAAGGGGGCGGAGCTAGTGCTAAATATAATAATCAATAAAATGGCTTTAAAAGAGAGAAAATAGGCAAAAAAACTAAAGGGAGCCTATAGTAGCTTAGTTCTCCACAAGTGGCGAAAATAATACATTATTAGAGTTGAGCGGACATCTGGATGTTCGGGTTCGGCAGGTTCGGCCGAACTTGAAAAAAAAGTTCGGGTTTGGGACCCGAACTTGACACCGAACCCGAACCCCATTGAAGTCAATGGGGACCCGAACTTTTGGGCACTAAAATGGCTCTAAAATAGTCCTGGAAAGGGCTAGAGGGCTGCAAAAGGCATCAAAATGTGCTTAAGAGCATGGCAACTGTTCTGCAAACAAATGTGGATAGGGAAATTACTTAAAATAACATAAAATACTGAAAATTTTAAAATAACAATATGGATCTAGGAGTAGGAGGTTGAGGAGGCGGTGGATGGGTGGATGTGGCGGTGTAGGTTGACGTGGCGGTGTAGGTGGAAGTGGCGGTGAAGGAGGAATAGGTAGCCAACACTGATTTGTGTTATTTTTTATTTTTAAATTGGGGTATCCCCCAAAATATTGGGACATATAACAAAATAAAACAAAGAATAAGTGCACTTGAGTACAAAAATGGATGGTTGAGGCTGGTATAAATGTCTATTCTGCACAAGGTACGGACAAGTCCTGTGGGATCCATGCCTGGTTCATTTTAATAAACGTAAGCTTGTCCACATTGGCTGTGGCCTGTGATAATGCTCTCTGCCCTGCTAAACACACGTTCACACTATACACTGGCTGCAGGGCAGGTCAGCACCTCCAAGGCTGACAAAGCTTTTCCACATTTGGGCCATGCTAACCCTGCCTTCTCAGGTGCTGGCGGTGCCCCAGCTGCGTTGGGGACCTCTTCCTCCTCCTCTGCCTTCGCCTTGTGCTTCCACTGTGCCCCCGCTGTCAGGTGGGAATGCCATCAGCAGCGTGCGCTTGTAGTCGCGCATCTTCCGATCAGTAACAGATGTTTTCACTAAATTTAGTTCCCTCTCAGCAATGCAGAGCAGGGGTTCATTCACGGCAAAAGTGTGTTTTTGTCACCCAGCAATAGAACAGAGGATTTTGAGATATTTAGGCCCCTGTCACCCAGGCACAGCAGGGGTTCATTCACGGCAAAAGGGGGTTCATGTCACCCAGCAATAGAACAGAGGATTTTGAGAGATTTAGGCCCCTGTCATCCAGGCACAGCAGGGGTTAATTCACAGCAAAAGGGGGTTCATGTCACCCAGCAATAGAACAGAGGATTTTGAGAGATTTAGGCCCCTGTCACCCAGTTCACGGCAAAAGGGGGTTCATGTCACCCAGCAATAGAACAGAGGATTTTGAGAGATTTAGGCCCCTGTCACCCAGGCACAGCAGGGGTTCATTCACGGCAAAAGGGGGTTCATGTCACCCAGCAATAGAACAGAGGATTTTGAGAGATTTAGGCCCCTGTCACCCATGCACAGCAGGGGTTCATTCACGGCAAAAGGGAGTTCATGTCACCCAGCAATAGAACAGAGGATTTTGAGAGATTTAGGCCCCTGTCACGCAGGCACAGCAGGGGTTCATTCACGGCAAAAGGGGGTTCATGTCACCCAGCAATAGAACTGTGGATTTTGAGAGATTTAGGCCCCTGGGTGCCTACAGCAGGGGTTTGTTTACGCCAAAAATTGTAAAATGTCACCCGACAATTGAAAATAAGAATTTTTTTAATTTAGGGCATTAAAATTGGCACTTTTTTAAATTAAAATGGCTCTAAAATAGTCCTTGAAAAGGCTAGAGGGATGTAAAAGGCAGTAAAATGTGCTTAAGAGCATGGCAACTGCTCTGCAAACAAATGTGGATAGGGAAATAACTTAAAATGAAATAAAATAAAAAAAATTACAAATAATTAACCTGCAACTCAGAGAAGGAGGTGGATATGGAGTCAGAGGTTGAGGAGGCGGTGAATGTGGTGTTGTAGGTGGAGGCAGCAATGGAGGAGGGGTAGGTAGCCCCCAATATATTGGGACAAATAAAAAAAAAGAAAACAAAGAATCATTGCACTTGACTTGAGTACAAGAATGTATGTTTGATGGTGGTATAAATGTCTATTCTGCACAAGGTACAGACAAGTCTTGTGGGATCTAAGTCTGGTTCATTTTAATGAACGTGAGTTTGTCCACGTTGGCTGTGGACAGGCGGCTGCGTCTGTCTGTAATGACGCCTCCTGCCGTGCTAAATACACGTTCAGAGAGTACACTGGCTGCAGGGCAGACCAGCACCTCCAAGGCATACAGGGCAACTTCTGGCCATGTGGACAGAAGTTGAATGGGGCAGAACCATCAGTCAGTACGTGTAGTCGTGTGCACAGGTACTGTTCCACCATGTTGTTCAAATGCTGCCTCCTGCTAACGTGCTCCATATCAGCAGTTGGGGCCGGTTGTTGCGGCGAGGTGACAAAGCTTTTCCACATGTCGGCCATGCTAACCCTGCCTTCTGAGGTGCTGGCGCTCTTCCTCCTCCCCTGCCTTCACCTTGTGCTTCCACTTGTCCCCCGGCGTCAGTCGGGAATGCTCTCAGGAGCATGTCTACCAGCGTGCGCCTGTAGTCGCGCATCTTCCGATCACGCTCCAGTGAGGGAATTAAGGACGGCACATTGTCTTTGTAACGGGGATCCAGCAGGGTGGCCACCCAGTAGTCAGCACACGTTAAAATGTGGGCAACTCTGCAGTCGTTGCGCAGGCACTGCAGCATGTACTCGCTCATGTGTGCCAGGCTGCCCAGAGGTAAGGACAAGCTGTCCTCTGTGGGAGGCGTATCGTCTGCGTCCTCCGTATCCCCCCAGCCACGCACCAGTGATGGGCCCGAGCTGCGTTGGATGCCACCCCGCTGTGAACATGCTTCCTCCCCATCCTCCTCCTCGTCCTCCAGTAGTGGGCCCTGGCTGGCCAAATTTGTACCTGGCCTCTGCTGTTGCAAAAATCCTCTTTCTGAGCCACTTCTAAAAGACTGGCCTGAAAGTGTTAGAGATGACCGCTCTTCCTCCTCCTCGTCCTGGGCCACATCCTCTTCCATCATCGCCCTAAGTGTTTTCTCAAGGAGACATAGAAGTGGTATTGTAACACTGATAATGGCGTCATCGCCACTGGCCATGTTGGTGGAGTACTCGAAACAGCGCAACAGGGCACACAGGTCTCGCATGGAGGCCCAGTCATTGGTGGTGAAGTGGTGCTGTTCCGCAGTGCGACTCACCCGTGCGTACTGCAGCTGAAACTCCACTATGGCCTGCTGCTGCTCGCACAGTCTCACCAGCATGTGCAAGGTGGGCACGTCGCATATGAGGCGGTGAGCGGGAAGGCCGAAGTTACGCTGTAGAGCAGACAGCCGAGTGGCGGCAGGATGAGAACGCCGGAAGCGCGCACAGACGGCCCGCACTTTATGCAGCAGCTCTGACATGTCGGGGTAGTTGTGAATGAATTTCTGCACCACCAAATTCAGCACATGCGCCAGGCAAGGGATGTGCATCAAACCGGCTAGTCCCAGAGCTGCAACGAGATTTCGCCCATTATCGCACACCACCAGGCCGGGCTTGAGGCCCACTGGCAGCAACCACTCGTCGGTCTGTTGTTCTATACCACGCCACAACTCCTGCGCGGTGTGGGGCCTGTCCCCCAAACACATCAGTTTCAGAACGGCCTGCTGGCGTTTACTGGCTGTGCTGAAGTTGGTGGTGAAGGTCTGTCGCTGACCGGATGAGGAGGTGGTAGAAGAGGAGGAGGAAGCTGAGTAGGAAGAGGAGGCAACAGGAGGCAAAGAATGATGCCCTGCGATCCTTCGCAGCAGAAGGACGTGCACCAAACAGCTCTCCGCCTGGGGCCCGGCCGCCACTACATTTACCCAGTGTGCATTCAGCGTCCCTGACCGTGCTTACTGGTCCATGTATCTGTGGTTAGGTGGACCTTGCCACAGATGGCGTTGCGCAGTGCACACTTGATTTTATCCGATACTTGGTGTGCAGGGAGGGCACAGCTCTCCTGGAGAAGTAGTGGCGGCTGGGAACGACGTACTGTGGGACAGCAAGCGACATGAGCTGTTTGAAGCTGTCCGTCTCCACCAGCCTGAATGACAGCATTTCAAAGGCCAGCAGTTTAGAAATGCTGGCATTCAGGGCCAGGGATCGAGGGTGGCTAGGTGGGAATTTACGCTTTCTCTCAAAGGTTTGTGAGATGGAGAGCTGAACGCTTCCGTGTGACATGGTGGAGATGCTTGGTGACAGAGGTGGTGTTGGTGGCACATCCTCTGTTTGCTGGGCGGCAGGTGCCAATGTTCCTCCAGAGGCGGAGGAAGAGGCCGAGGCAGCAGCAGAAGAGGGAGCAGGAGGGGCCTGAGCCCTTTCTTGGTTTTGAAGGTGCTTACTCCACTGCAGCCCGTGTCTCGCATGTAGATGCCTGGTCATGCAGGTTGTGCTAAGGTTCAGAACGTTAATGCCTCTCTTCAGACTCTGATGGCACAGTGTGCAAACCACTCGGGTCTTGTCGTCAGCACATTGTGTGAAGAAGAGCCATGCCAGGGAACTTCATGAAGCTGCCTTTGGTGTGCTCGGTCCCTGGTGACGGTGGCGAGTAGCAGGCGAACTGTTTTGGCGACGGCTGCTCTGCTTTTGCACCCTGCTCCCGCTTTTGATACGCTGTTGGCTCGGTCTCACCTCTGCCTCTTCCTCCGAACTCTGAAAGTCAGTGGCACGACCTTCATTCCATGTGGGGTCTAGGACCTTATCGTCCCCTGCATCGTCTTCCACCCAGTCTTCCTCCCTGACCTCCTTTTCGGGCCGGACACACTGCAGAAAGACGCAGCAGTTGGCACCTGTGTTTCATCATCATCAGAGACGTGCTGAGGTGGTCATCCCATGTCCTCATCAGGAAACATAAGTGGTTGTGCGTCAGTGCATTCTACGTCTTCCACCCCTGGGGAAGGGCTAGGTGAATGCCCTTGGGAAACCCTGCCAGCAGAGTCTTCAAACAGCATAAGAGACTGCTGCATGATTTGAGGCTCAGACAGGTTCCCCGATATGCACGGGGGTGATGTGACAGACTGATGGGCAAGGGTTTCAGGTGCCACCTGTGCGCTTTCTGCAGAAGACTGGGTGGGAGATAATGTGAATGTGCTGGATCCACTGTCGGCCACCCAATTGATTAGCTCCTGTACTTGCTCAGGCCTTACCATCCTTAGAACGGCATTAGGCCCGACCAAATATCGCTGTAGATTCTGGCGGCTACTGGGACCTGAGGTAGTAGGTTCAGTAGGACGTGTAGCTGTGGCAGAACGGCCACGTCCTCTCCCTGCACCAGAGGCTCCACCAACACCACCACCATGACCATGACCACGTCCCTTATTAGATGTTTGCCTCATAGTTAGCGTTTACAAAGCAAAGTAAAAAGTGGTTAAGTCTGTTAAAAATAATTAACCGCCAATAAAAACCCTGATGTAGGGTATTGCACTCAATTTTTTTTTTTTAACTCTATATGACAGCGGTATTTGTGGCCTAAGTGTGACACTCACTTATGCATGTCTTATCCCAGATGTGCAGTATATCAGAGGGTTTTTTCACCCCAGTAACCAAAAAGACGTATTTCTGGCCTAAATGTGACAGTCACTTATGCTTGTCAAATCCCAGATGTACAGTATATTAGAGGGTTTTTTCACCCCAGTAACCAAAAAGCTGTATTTCTGGCCTAAATGTGACAGTCACTTATGCTTGTCTAATCCCAGATGTGCAGTATATTAGAGGGTTTTTTCACCCCAGTAACCAAAAAGTCGTATTTCTGGCCTAAATGTGACAGTCACTTATGCACGTGTAATCCCAGATGTGCAGTATATCAGAGGCTTTTTTCGCCCCAGTAACCAAAAAGCCGTATTTCTGGCCTAAATGTGACAGTCACTTATGCATGTGTAATCCCAGATGTGCAGTATATCAGAGGCTTTTTTCACCCCAGTATGCCAAAGCCGTATTTATGGCCTAAATGTGACAGTCACTTATGCACGTGTAATCCCAGATGTGCAATATATTAAAGGCTTTTTTCACCCTAGTAACCAAAAAGCCGTATTTCTGACCTAAATGTGACAGTCAGTTATGCACGTGTAATCCCAGATGTGCAATATATTAGAGGCTTTTTTCACCACAGTAACCAAAAAGCCATATTTATGGCCTAAATGTGACAGTCACTTATGCTTGTCTAATCCAGTGCTTCTCAAATAGGCTCCGTAAAGGGGGGCTCGTTTGACCTCGGCAAACACTGTCATATTGGATGTCCAGATCGGATTATCCGACTCACTCGCAAGCGGCGTCCCACACGGCGTCGGTTGCCTAGAAACTCTACGGCTGAATAGAGGGAGCAGCGCAGCGCGATCACTGGAGATTGTCCCAGCGCAGCCCCAGTAGCAGCCCGACGCGGAGGACCACGTGACCGCCAACGCACGTGACACATGCAGAGGACCCGTGGAGACATACAGGAATCAATACGCTGGTTCCTAGTGCCACTCACAGAGGAGAAAGAGCAGGATGCCGGCATGTCATCAAGGCAGAGTCGCAAAGATACATCCGCAGCATCACCAGGTGGGAAAACAAGAGCTGAAGCACAGAAAGAACATAAAGAGCAGGGGTCAAGGAGAGGAGGTAGGACAAACACAAAATCTGATAATAAAACTGAAAAGGGGAAAAGAAATAGTAACCAGGGGATGGAGGAGGAAAAAGTATACAAACTAGAAGGCAGTACCCTGGATGATGCTCTATCCTGATTGGTCAAACCCGCCCGTGTGACTTTTAGACCCGGAAATCGGTCCTCTGTACAGAAAAACGCCTGAAAGAAAGGAGTTGAACACACATAAAAGGGGACACCGCCGATTCAGCCAAAAAAGGTCAGTGTTCTGATGAAAAGGCTTTTATTATGCTTTGAAACGCGTCAACGCGACCTGTAGGGGGCATTCATCCATCTATGCCTTATTGCCATTGCTCCACAACTGATGTAAGTGTGGCTCATTTTTATGCTTTTAATCTTTGTATTTTACAAACTTCTTTTTTTAATCTCTTATACGTTAATAAGGATACAGTGTTATGCAGAGGTGTACTTATTACAATTTTATAGACAAATGATACTATTTACAGTCGCGCGGGGGGCGCAAAATGTTTTCTTCTTCCTAGGGGGGGCATGACAGAAAATAACTGAGAAGCACTGGTCTAATCCCAAATGTGCAGTACATTAGAGGGTTTTTTCACCCCAGTAACCAAAAAGCTGTATTTCTGTCCTAAATGTGACAATCACTTATGCACGTGTAATCCCAGATGTGCACTATATTTAACAGATGTATTTTTTTAACCCCAGTAAGCAAAAAGCTGTATTTCTGGACTTGCAGACATGCAGATAGCCTGTGCTGGTGCACTATCGTTGCATAAAATGGCTGCCGATTATGTATTGATATTGACTAACTGAAGAAAAAAAAGTTCGTTTTCAGCAGTAGTTGGCTCAGGGCAGGCTTAAAAAAATTGTGCTATATAACACAACCAATTTAAGTAGGTCAAACTACTGTTGGTACTAATGGGCTAAACCCTTCAAATCCCAAAAAATATTCACAAACAGTGGGTAGCTTATTAAAACTTAACATTTATTAATGTCCAAGAATAAAATAATGGGCCCTGGAAAAGTGAAACAAACAAAGAACACATCCATTGGCTGCTTTAATCTCCTTTGAAAGTAATACTGACAAGAAGATGGGAGAGGACCAAGGCAGGGATAGCGGTGTAAAAGTAGAGTAAGAGGAGAAGAAACATAGAAAGACAGACACAGTGCTGGGTCAATTACCCTAGGTGTCCCTAGCTCTATCCCCTGTCCTACTACCCTACTGTATTCGCCCTGCCGTCACCCTCCCTAAAAGTGGACTGCCCAGCTTTGCCCGACAGACAGAGAAAGGTCCGTAGGTTCCCAAGTTAATCTATCGGTTAAAGGAGAGCAATTGAACTGACACAATGATAGAGTTGATTGAACTGAATTGCAGTGTGGCTATAAAAGGGACCGCAATATACAGTACAATCAACAATCTGACATGTACATTGGTAGCTGTATAGCTAACAGGTTATAAAAAATCCCTGACAGAATGGTAGGGTCGATAGAACTGAATTGCAGTGTGGCTATAAAAGAACCGCAGTATACAGTACAATCAACAATCTGACATGTGCATTGGTAGCTGCATAGCTAACAGGTTATGAAAGTCCCGACGCGTTTCCTCGATGGTTACTGATTCCTCAGGGGACCAAATCTAATGTCAGTGACCCCTCAATAAAAGGTCACTTTGTTCAAGTGGGAAGTGTATAGAAAATCCGGTTTCATACAACGCTCCAGAGTTATGCGCTGCAATCCGTCCTAATTGCTGGTGGCTATGTGGTATCTTTTTACCAGTCCAGTCACCAACAGATTTCTATTCAAACCCGAGCCATATGTCAATTTGGTTCCAGACAATTATGGCCAGGTCTCACCTCAGTTCATGTGACCACACATGTTAAGGTCACCAATCACAACTGTTATATAGATATTTATTCAACAGTGTGAATATAGTCCTGGTGTATATAACGCAACCTGGATCTAGTTCCATTCAGTGATGTTCATTAAAGTATTAACTAGCGCATATTGAAACAGCTCTCCTGGTCTACTCACACCAGGAAACATTCAAAAGCTGTTCAATAGCGTGTGCTCTTAAATGCTAAACAGCAATGATGAATAAGCACAAAAGACACAAAGGTCACTTATCTGTCCAGTATTGGATATCAACTGTCCACAGATCAATGCGGCGGATGCTACTCCTCGGCGTCCTGCGTATGGCAATGGCATTGGAGAGACGTTCGCGGCTCTTTTTTAAAAGCCGTGTTACCCCGCCCATTTCCCGCCCACTCGCGTCATGCAGCGTCATCCGACCAGGTCACGTGAGGCATCACCTGTTCACTTCCCCGGTCACATGACTGTGCAGTTCTAGGAAGTGCTCAGTACAGCGGCGTGTCAATACTATAGAATAGCCATCCAGACAGCCGGCCGTCTCCAAGGGGCGGAGACTCCAACATCTGAGTGGCACACACTACAGCCGCCGCAGAAGAGTGCGCCTACCAGAGTATGCTCTATATTGCACACGTCTAGGGCGGGTTCGTCACAGTGTTTAAGTTAAGCCAGCGGGCAAGCCTGGTTCAGCAATAAACAAAGTTCCAGTTTGAAACATGCTTCCACCAGATCTGTAAAGTCCACAGATATCATAGTGGAATGTAGGAGTATTATAAGGTTGGTCCCTAAAAATATCTGTCATGTATATGATTACTTTACAATCCCCTGAATCCAGCGCTAACAACGATTAAGTATCCAGACAGCATATAATGCTAGATATAAAAAATAGATAGATAAACAGATCTAAGTCTGAAGGGGAAGAGGAGAGGAGGGGAGGGGACAGGAAAATGTCTACAAGTAGCAGATTCAGAGGGACCTAAGGGTCAATGTAGCAGCTAAATGAGAGCTGCTCATTCAGTCCCATGGGGACCACAGTTTTCAACTGAAAGATCCACCATGTTTCTCTCTGTAAGATCTTCCTGTCCCAGTCCCCTCCCCTACTCGGTCGTGCGACCACCTCAATACCCATACATTTCAGGCCAGATATATCGCATCCATTTATCGCATTGACATGTTTTGCCAAGGGTGTGTCTCGGTTGTTTCTAACATCACCCAGATGTTCTCCCACCCGCCGTCGCAGTTCAAGGGTGGTTTTGCCCACATATTTGAGGCCACATTCACAATTGATCTTGTATATGACTCCCTTAGTGCGGCAGTTCACGAAATGTCTAATTTGATAATTTTCGCCAGTGACATTGCTACAAAATGAGCGTCCCTGTACAATATGTGGGCATGCCACACAGCCACTGCAGTGAAAACATCCGATGGGACGCCGTAACCATGTTTCCTTAGCGTCCCGAGTCTCACTGAAGTGGCTGTGTACCAGGCGGTCCTTGAGGCTAAGGCCCCTGCGATAGGTGACCTGTACTGTTTCCAAGATAACTTTTTTAATGTCCGGATCCAGAAGGAGAACGTCCCAATGTTTTCTCAGCACTTGTTTAACATCCTCAGATGCCCCGTCAAAAGTGCCTATGAGACGTATAGGGCCGCTATCCGAACTTTTAGGTTTAGGATACAGGAGTTCGTCTCGATTGCTCTCACAGGCCCTTTTGTAGTCCGATCTGAGTACAGCATCAGGGTAGCCCCTCTCACGAAATCTACATCTTAAATCATTGGCTTGTTGTTTAAATACACCCCAGGTGGAACAGTTCCTCCTAATCCGTAGGTACTGTTCCACCGGTATCCCTCTCTTTAGGGATTGGGGATGATGACTGCTCCAATGTAGAAGTGAGTTCGTCGAGGTGGGCTTCCTGAATGTACTGGTTTCTATCGCAGTCCCCATGGGGCTGAATAAGCAGCTCTCATTTAGCTGCTACATTGACCCTTAGGTCCCTCTGAATCTGCTACTTGTAGACATTTTCCTGTCCCCTCCCCTCCTCTCCTCTTCCCCTTCAGACTTAGATCTGTTTATCTATCTATTTTTTATATCTAGCATTATATGCTGTCTGGATACTTAATCGTTGTTATCGCTGGATTCAGGGGATTGTGAAGCAATCATATACATGACAGATATTTTTAGGGACCAACCTTATAATACTCCTACATTCCACTATGATATCTGAGGACTTATCAGATCTGGTGGAAGCATGTTTCAAACTGGAACTTTGTTTATTGCTGAACCAGGCTTGCCCGCTGGCTTAACTTAAACACTGTGACGAACCCGCCCTAGACGTGTGCAATATAGAGCATACTCTGGTAGGCGAACTGTCTGCGGCGGCTGTAGTGTGTGCCACTCAGATGTTGGAGTCTCCGCCCCTTGGAGACGGCCGGCTGTCTGGATGGCTATTCTATAGTATTGACACGCCGCTGTACTGAGCACTTCCTAGAACTGCACAGTCATGTGACCGGGGAAGTGAACAGGTGATGCCTCACGTGACCTGGTCGGATGACGCTGCATGACGCGAGTGGGCGGGAAATGGGCGGGGTAACACGGCTTTTTAAAAAAGAGCCGCGAACGTCTCTCCAATGCCATTGCCATACGCAGGACGCAGAGGAGTAGCATCCGCCGCATTGATCTGTGGACAGTTGATATCCAATACTGGACAGATAAGTGACCTTTGTGTCTTTTGTGCTTATTCATCATTGCTGTTTAGCATTTAAGAGCACACGCTATTGAACAGCTTTTGAATGTTTCCTGGTGTGAGTAGACCAGGAGAGCGGTTTCAATATGCGCTAGTTAATACTTTAATGAACATCACTGAATGGAACTAGATCCAGGTTGCGTTATATACACCAGGACTATATTCACACTGTTGAATAAATATCTATATAACAGTTGTGATTGGTGACCTTAACATGTGTGGTCACATGAACTGAGGTGAGACCTGGCCATATTTGTCTGGAACCAAATTGACATATGGCTCGGGTTTGAATAGAAATCTGTTGGTGACTGGACTGGTAAAAAGATACCACATAGCCACCAGCAATTAGGACGGATTGCAGCGCATAACTCTGGAGCGTTGTATGAAACCGGATTTTCTATACACTTCCCACTTGAACAAAGTGACCTTTTATTGAGGGGTCACTGACATTAGATTTGGTCCCCTGAGGAATCAGTAACCATCGAGGAAACGCGTCGGGACTTTCATAATCTGTTAGCTATGCAGCTACCAATGCACATGTCAGATTGTTGATTGTACTGTATACTGCGGTTCTTTTATAGCCACACTGCAATTCAGTTCTATCGACCCTACCATTCTGTCAGAGATTTTTTATAACCTGTTAGCTATACAGCTACCAATGTACATGTCAGATTGTTGATTGTACTGTATATTGCGGTCCCTTTTATAGCCACATTGCAATTCAGTTCAATCAACTCTATCATTGTGTCAGTTCAATTGCTCTCCTTTAACCGATAGATTAACTTGGCAACCTACGGACCTTTCTCTGTCTGTCGGGCAAAGCTGGGCAGTCCACTTTT
The DNA here is from genome assembly GCF_905171765.1 of Bufo bufo. Taxonomy (NCBI): domain Eukaryota; kingdom Metazoa; phylum Chordata; class Amphibia; order Anura; family Bufonidae; genus Bufo; species Bufo bufo. The sequence continues at coordinate 361,518,596 of NC_053390.1, forward strand.
AGGGAGGGTGACGGCAGGGCGAATACAGTAGGGTAGTAGGACAGGGGATAGAGCTAGGGACACCTAGGGTAATTGACCCAGCACTGTGTCTGTCTTTCTATGTTTCTTCTCCTCTTACTCTACTTTTACACCGCTATCCCTGCCTTGGTCCTCTCCCATCTTCTTGTCAGTATTACTTTCAAAGGAGATTAAAGCAGCCAATGGTTGTGTTCTTTGTTTGTTTCACTTTTTCATGGCCCATTATTTTATTCTTGGACATTAATAAATGTTAAGTTTTAATAAGCTACCCACTGGTTGTGAATATTTTTTTTTCAAAAATTGTGCACTGCACCCACAAAACACATTTGCTGTAGATCGCTGAGTACAAAAAACAGTTCTTGATAAGATTTCTCCCTGATCTCTCCCTCACAGCAGCTGCAGCCTCTCCCTACACTAATCCGAGCAGAGTGACGGGCGGTGCTACGTGACTCCAGCTTAAATAGAGGCTGGGTCACATGCTGCAGTTGGCCAATCACAGCCATGCCAATAGTAGGCATGGCTGTGATGGCCTTTTGGGGCAAGTAGTATGACGCTTGTTGATTGGCTGCTGTGCAGCCTTTCAAAAAGCGCCAAGAAAGCGCCGAACACCGAACCCGAACTTTTACGTAAATGTTCGGGTTCGGGTGCCGAAAAACCTAAAGTTCGGTACTTTACAGTTCGGGTTCGCTCAACTCTATACATTATAAAGGCGGGGAACACTTCCCCTAAAGAAAAAAGGAAGTGATGTCACACGCTGGAGACGTCACTCCCAAAATGGCAGCGCCCACAGGAAACACATGGGGCCGCCGACTCCTAGCTCCCAGCGCTCCCTAGGAGTGTCTAGTTAGAGAGGACCAGTGGCGTGCGTACATGCGGGAGCCCCTCTTCGCACTTCGGGCTCGAAACTTGAGCAACAGAGGGAACCAATAGGTCACAAGAATCCTCTCCGCCCTGAGTTGCAGCACAGGAGCGGAACAGATTACCCTGCGCCCAACCGCAGGAAGAAGAAACAGCCACCAGAGATGGCTAAAAGACCCATGCAAAGTTAACCCCAAAGGGTAAGTGTCGAGTTCTATTAGAACAGGGATTCCCCCCCCCCCCCTCAGAGGGGACTGGGGGTGATCCCCCTCTTTATTGGAGGTGGGAGGGTCTAGTCAATTATTTAAGTGTCAATAAAATTTCCACCTGTCCTACCAGTCCACGGGGGGCGGAATACCCCATCTGTGCCACTGGTTAGGACGTAAGGGAATACAACAGACTCTCGCTTGTTCTTTCACAATGCTGAGATGATATAAATGTTTATCTAACTTAGCACTGGCTATCACCTGCTTTCCATGTAGGATGATGCAATTGTTGCCTTGGAATTTCACAGTGAGTCCTTTAGCTGGCAAACATTTGTCCATTTGCTATATTTGAAACATGCTCGTGTTACCTTTTTGTGATATCTTGTCTCTGTAGCTTTAAGAGCCATTCCACTGTCAACTTCTGTGGAGTCCTGCATGACCTTCTTTCTTCGTAAATATTCATCTATGAGCCAGGTTTTCACAAATTTCAGTGTCAGATCTGTCTCAGTTCTTGTCTCAAGCGCATTGATCAGTGAACTATATGATTCAGGCAAACTACACAGCAATATGGCTATAATATGACTTTAATATCTTTACCGACTGACCTTACTTGTGTAACCACCTCCAGCATTACATTTATGCCTCCTTTGTAGTTATACCTCATTTTGTACAGTTTCCTCAGTAGAAAACTTGCTTTTCGGACTGGATCTTTTATGTAATTTCTGTAGTGCATTCCACATGCCTTTTGCAGTGCTCTTATGTCTGATGTGAAGCAGCTGGTCGTCCTTCACTAATAAGCTTATTGTGGTCCTTGTCAGTTTTTTTTTTTTTGTCCTATTCCTGATAATTGATCTCTGGTCTCTCTGTAGTAATAACCACCTACAAGTCATCTCTGGGCAGTAATATTTCCACTTTAAATTTTCATAGCTGGTAATTCTGGGCACTGTAAATTTCAGCACTGAGCTGCAGGCCATCTTTCCCTTCATATATACTGTGGGGATTCGCTCTGGTAGACAGGGTGTGCGGACGCAGTACAGAGGCAAATTACCAGTGTTTATTCACACAAAGCAAACACAAAACGTCACTTTGCAGTCTTGGTGTTAGTTCACACACAATGGAAAGTCCACATTGGAAAAATCCCCTTGTTGGCAGTTCTGCCTCCAGCAGTCCATAGCAGGCTTTTAGGGGGCCCGTTTCCCTTACAGACGGGTCTCAGCCTTCGAGCGCGGCACAAGCCTCAGATCCCAGCACACACACTTCCTGAGCTCCACTGTCAGACTGAGGTAATCCTCCTCACCTGGCAGTGCTGGCTGGTTTTTAGACCTGGCAAAACCTGGCCTGGAACATGGGGGAGTAGTTCCCCTCCCAGCACTTTGACTACTCCCAGTAAGAGCCGTCCCGGATCAGCTATACAGCCATACTAAGTATTAAGGTGTCAAACAGCAACTGCTGCTGACACATAAAAATCGGCTCTTACTCCACCGAGGCCAGGGACCTTGGTAACACGTACCTATCATCCACGATGATTCCTTGTTCTTACAATAAAGATGGTGTCTCTTACTTGTATTCTGTGGATGAGACTTCTGGAAGATTCCTGGTGTCTGTCCACTCACCAAGTTGTGCTGTTCTGTTTCTATATGTCCTGGTCCCATAACCTGTTGCAGTGTTTGCAGCTTTTATGAACAGTGCTCAGACATTGTGGGAGAGTTTTTGCTCTCCCACAATGTCTGAGTGCTGTTCATGTTACTTGGGACAAATCAGCAACCATTAACTATAACATTGTCATGAAGATGGAGACTACAAGAGATAACATCTACATCATCACCAGACAGTACATACACTGGAATAACTGCACTTGAATAAACAGTGATGCTTAAGTAGCTCCATCTACTGTCAGCTTCAAATAGTTTCTCCTGCATTAAGCTGCAGCTGTTGCTGTATTCCAACACCCCTGCACAACTGACAAATGGCAGAGAACACTGTACTACATACAGTGTACAGTATCTTAGTGAGCCCATGTCTATGTAAAACTGGGTAGATTATTTAACAAACTACCCAGTCTATTATTATAGATACATCAGTTGGCTAAGATGACTTCTAGGTATAGAGGCCGCCAGCCAGTATCCTCCTTCTCCAGGGACCCGTCTTCTTGATGTTACTGCATCTTGCCGCTTCCTGCCTAAGTGTGTGTTCCTGGCTCAAATATCTAAGAAAGTTCTAGTCCAAGGCAGAGCTAATTAGCAGGAAAATGACTGGGTCTCAAGGAAATGAACAGTCGGAGGAACCATCTAGGCAGCAGGCTACTATTCGAACATGTGTGTTGGTGCAATTTACGACCAAGGAGAGGGTCAGATAATACTTGCATGTAGCTGTACAGTGGGCCCCTAGTATGACTTTTACTGGTGGGCCCTAAGCACCCCAGTCCGATACTGGCAGCAGCTACTATAAACAAAAGGGAGAAAAAGATTGAGCACTATGTATTTTAATGCCTGATCTTTTTGCATTTTAGAGAGACCGGCTGCCTCTAGAGGTGTCTAGCAGTGACTTTTTCCACTTTACACATTGAAAACACATACACAGTTGGCTGAACTGACCATGTATGTGTCAGTCAAGAGAGGTAGCTGTCAGCAGAACAAGCAGTCATCCACCAGCTATTGAAGCTGTATTAGCACCTTAAAAATTCCCTTCAGATGTATCAGAATTGACACAGATTTGCCACAGTCTGCAACTAAATATGCTTTAAATGGAGGTCGACCGAGTGTTTGAGAAGGATTACTTGGGCCTCTGCACTAGATGCGCTGGTTCATAGGGAGGAGATGAGTGCCTCTGACCGTAACAAGATTCCGGCGTTTCTTAAGGGTTGGGAGCCATAGTCCAGGTTTAGAGCCTCTTCCTCGTTCTCGGTTTGGGTGGCTTCTGGGGTTCTACCTGATTCCCCTCTGTGAGATTGTCTAGCTATTCACGTGCTATGTCCTGTGATTTCCTCCCCATCCCCCCCTCCTCTTGTGTGTCGTCTTGTCTCTCCCCTTCTCTGTTACTGTTAGTCTAGAATTATTTGCCTATATAGCCTATGTTAGAGGCCTTATTGGACCCTCTTGGGTTTTAATTCCTCTGACTATATGACAGTTTGTTGTTTTGCAGTACAGTCGTATGCTTATACCATGCCCTTGATGTAGCTATGTACTATCTTACACTATATTGCTGTTTGCGATTTCATGAAGCACTGTAACTGTATGAGTGGTTTCTATACTGCAATTTGTGATGTTTCTTTTATGTCTATAAAAGTTAATAAAATCTTATTGAATCATAAATATGCTTTAAATTCAAGGACAATCCGCATCGTATGCATCTAAATAGGGTGTTTAAAATTTTCTCAATTTGAATTTCTCTGCTTCTGAGACAGATTGTGATGAATCATAAAATAGTTAACATTCAGTATAATTCTACTTTATTTTGGCATCATTTTGTAAATCTCATTTTATTTTTTTAAGATGTTAGAAGGCTTAGAATTGTGGAATTGACTTTTTAAATGTTAAAGAAAATTTGCAAAACCAACCTTTTTAAGGACAAGTTCAGTTCTGAAGTCATTATGAGGAGCTTATATAATAAAGACCACATTTTAGAAACTAAACCGCTCAAATTATTTTTGAAACTGTTAACCCTTTAGATGTTCCACAGAAATTAAGGCAAAATGGATGTAAAGTTTAAAAATTTCATTTTTGTGCAGATTTTCCACCTTAATCCATTTTTACTGTAACACAGCAAGAGTTAACAGCAAAACAAACCTCAATATGTATTACCTAGATTCTGTTGTTTACAGAAACACCCCATATGTGGTAATAAACTGCTGTATGGGCACATGGCGGGGCTCAGAAGGAAGGGAGTGCAATATTGTTTTTAGAGGGCAGATTTTCCTGGAATGGTTTTCAGGCACCATTTCACATTTGAAGACTGCTGTTTGGGGGCATGGCCACAATCAGAAGGGAACGAGCAGCATCTGGATTTTCCAACATGGAATTTGCTGAAATTGTTTTTAGGGGCCATAACATTTTTCTTTTTTTTGTTGACTGAGCTGTTTGAGGGCTTGTTTGTTGTGGGACAAGCAGTAGGTTTTTTTTATACCATTTTGGGGTTACATATGACTTTTTTATTGCTTTTTATACCATTTGTAGGAGGTGAGGTGAGCAAAAATTGCAATTCTGTCAGTGGTTTTTATTTTTATGGGGTTCTCCATGCAGTATATATGATATGGTAACTTTATTCTGTGAGTTGAGATGGTTATAGTGATACCAAATTTTTATAGTTTTTTTTCATGTTTTACTACTTTTGCAGCATAAAATCCAGTTTTACTAAAAATAACTTATATTTTGCACTGGCATACACAGTACCAACATCCATAACATTTACATTTTTCCTCCAACATAGCTGTCTGAGGAAACATATGACCTTTTGATCACATGTGGAAAAGTAATGTGATCCTTTTATACATCAGGTTGTTACGGACATGCAATACCAATTATATGTATTTTTTTTTTAAATCTTTTAACCAATTGTATATCAGCAGATATGGGAAAAAGCACATTTTTTTATTGAAATTTTTATTTTACATTTAGCTACTGCAGTGCATAGTAATGTCAGTATTACACTGACATTATGCCTGATTAGACCCTGACCCTCGCATGGCATGTCAGGCTTAGATATAAGGCAAGCCTGGAGGCCTTTTTAAGGTGTCAGACTGCCATGGCAACCATCTTGTCTCTGCAAATGCATTGTGGAGGCTCAATGGGGGAGAGAAGGAGCTCCGTACCTCTGTTAACACCATGAATGCCACAGTGGATATCTACCACAGCATTTAAGGGGTTAAACGCCTGGGATCGGTGCCAGGACCATTTTTGGAAATTACAACAGAGTGTCAGCTGTATGTTACAGCTGATATTTGCTGCTGATCGCTGCAGTTCAGTTACTGGGCTGCCATCAAGATAGAAGGCACTGAGGGGGCACAAATTGCAGCATTGAGGGGGCAAGGTACAAGCTGGAAGAGGCACAATAGTGGAGATCAGAGCCTGAAATCAGCATTTACGCTCTGATTGGTTAGTCTGTACAGTGTAACCAATCAGAGCGTTTTCTGGCTGGCATAGTGTCACAACACCGGTTAACAGTTCAGGCGTTACTGTACGCCCGATTGCATTAAGTTACATGGATGTACAGTTACCTCCAAATGCAAGGAAGGGTTAAATATATCTATCTCCTCTCTATCTTAAATGATTTTGATCTTATAAAAAATTGATCTATAGTGGTAAGGGTGCTGTGTAATCTTAAAAAAGCAGTAATCACCACATGGATCCCAAAGTCACCACATGGATCCCAAAGCTGTTGTAAATTTCATTCTGGCAGAGGATGCAACTAAAATATGATATGGTGTGCGCTTTATGCACTCATAAATAATGCTCATCCTCCTGCAGTGCAGGGAAAATCATAGATGGGCATAAAATGCCCGCACAGCTGGCGCTGCATCGGCCTATTGTGCGGATCAAAAAAATCCAGCAACGGGACGGGGGGCAGCCAATAGTAGGCCACGATGGGAACGAGCCTCCCTAGCGTCACCCGCAATAGGAAGGTGCACAATATGAAAAAATCAGGAATTGATTTCCTTCTTATGATTAAGAATTAGTAGGGCAGATTTACTATTACAAATGAACCAGAATTCTGTTTCAGATTAATTCTGAATTCTGGAGCCCATGCCTCACGCCACATTTATTAAGGGCTTTAACACTTTCAGTCACACTTGTTAAGGGATGAAGTGGGATTTATGATGTGACACTGTGCACAAAAATTTCACCAGAATTTTGTGCACAATTCAGACACAGAGTAAGCAAACTAATAGGTGGTATACATTTACAATAGACAGTATAAAAATGCACCAGATTTACCATTCTGGATTAGCCACTGTGATAAATCTGGCATGTTTTTAGATTGTCTTCTCTAAATTTGTACTGTCTAAATCTTAGACAGGATAAATAAATCTGCCCTATTAAGCTTTTTTATTCCCTGCTCAGGAGAGAATGAAGCTGTAGTTTGGAATCTAAAGGCCAATTCAACACCATGAACTTTTTGTTATGATCCTCAAACCATTCCCGGACAATATTTCTAGTATAGTGGGGTGCATTATCCTGCTGAAAGAGGCCACTGCCATTAGGGATACAACTGGCATGAACTTGGCCTGCATCAATATTTAGTGAGTCTTCTGGTATTTATCCCCCTAAGACATGTTGCATGTAGATTTTTAGTACCCCTATGTATAACTTTATATTTATCCACAGTGAACCTCATTTGCCAAATGGATGTCCAAACAGCCTATAATTTAGGAACTAGGCTGAACTATACTACATAGCTTGTATATCATCTGAAAAAATAGAAACAGTGCAATTAATCCAATCCTCTATATCATTAATAAATAAGTTAAATAATAGGCTACCCACCACTGAATCTTGGGGTACTGTAAAGAGCCAGAGGTGAGGAAGTATACAGGTACTGTCTGGAACTACCTTCAGCAAACTCAAAATCTGCTACCTATTTTCCTTCACCACTCCGCTTACTAGATCTAAGACTACTCCTAGGTGTTCACCAGTTCCTGCAGTGTGTTGAACTTGGCTGCTTTGGAGCCAGGTTATGTCTGTTGAGTAAGGCGGCAGAAAACAGGTGCAAGCTCAGATTACAAGGAGTAACAGTAGAGAGGTACATGACAGAGTCTAAGCCAGGAAAGTCCAGTTAGTAGACAATGGATTAATCCAAAGACAAGCCAAAGTTCCACCAGGAAAGACAATTGGATCCAAATAAGTAACCAAGGGGTTAATTGAGAGTCAAGCCAAAGTCAGTTCAGCAGGAAGTTCCAACAGAAATGCAGAACAGTTTTCAGTACACAGAACTAACACGAGTCAGGAACAAAATCCAAAGTAAAGACAAACAGTAATGCCTAGCTCTGGGATTGGACACTGGGCCAAAAATCTGCTTGACTTGCTATCCGAGTGTCATGAACCAGCGGGTGTGAACCCACTGTGCCACGTGTCCTACCTCCTCTAAGGGCGTTATCTAAGTGAACCCCTCGATCTTCACAGTACCCTTGATGGTGTTGATAGACTTTCCCGAGGGGAACACCAGATCGCTACCTCTTGAGGATGATAGGCACATGAGGCAGCTGGTCCAGGTGGACCAGGAGGTACCTGAGAAAGGTACCAGGGGTACAGGCATTGTCAGAAGGCAGTCATTACCAGGAGCAACAGTGCAGGACCAAAGGATGAGGCAGAGGCAAAGTCAGACAGGCAAAAGGTCAGGGCAGGCGGCACAGGTACAGGTCAGGCAATCCGGATCGGCAACAGGAGAGTCAAGGCAAGCAGGCAGGGATCAAACAGGTAGCAGAGTCCAGGAATACAGGTACGAGTCAGGAACACTGGAACACAAACCTTAGCAGAAACCTTAGCAGGACACAAGGACCTTGACACTGAGGCAACTGGGAAGGGAATTGAGCCACGTATATATGTGCAGGAGGGCTAGGATTGGTTGGCAAGGTCACATGATCCAACCCATAAAACACAGGAAGTGTCGTGTGCCGACCCTTAAAGGGAGTCTGTCACCTCCATATGGCCATATACAGTGCTTACATGGCTCTGTAGCACACCTATACAGGATTGTAACGGTACCTTTGTTCTTTTCTTCAGACTTGCACCAGCAGGAAAAACGAAGTTTAATTCATATGCAAATGAGCACTCGCAAGTGCCTAGGGGCAGCGTTCAGTGTGTAGGTGCCCAGGCTGCTCTGCCTTCTTTTCACTTTACTCCTCCCCAGCCTCTTCCTTTGCCCGCCCTCCAAGTCCGGACCTATCGATGAGGCAAGAGACTTGGAGTGCAGGCAAAGGCAGAGACTGGGGAGGAGTAAAGTTAAAAGAAGGCAGAGCAGCTGTCACGGAACCATGAACCAGACGTACAACAAGAGATAAATGAAAATAGGAAGGCTTTATTGAAAATAAAGCTGTAAAGCAAAAGTCCAAACGGATGGTGAAACCGAGCAGAGTCTTTGCGAAGCCAAAGGTCAGGAACCAGAAGGGTAGTCAGACGAAGCCAGGATCAGGAACCAGCAGGGTAGTCAGACGAAGCCAGGATCAGGAACCAGCAGGGTAGTCAGACGAAGCCAGGATCAGGAACCAGCAGGGTAGTCAGACGAAGCCAGGATCAGGAACCAGAAGCAGCAGCAGTCTTAGAAGCATGTGAACACAAGAGGACCAAGCAAGGAACTGAAGCCACAGACCTCCTATATATATGAGCTAGGCATCCAGCTCCTCCCAGGGGAAGGAGGAGCCGCAGGGTGGAAGGCTACAAGAAACCCAGGACCCAAGATGGCCGCCAGCACATGTCAAACGAAGGAGAGCAGCAAGCAGGTAAGACCATGACAGTACCTCCCCCTCAAGGGCCCCTCCTCCGCGGAGCACAAAACGGTTTCTGAGGGAAGCGTGCGTGGAAGGCTCGGAGCAAGGCAGGAGCATGGACATCTGCGGAGGGAACCCAGGAACGCTCCTCTGGACCATAACCACGCCAATGGACCAAAAACTGCAACCGACCGCGGACCAGGCGTGAGTCCAGGATATTGCTCACCTCATATTCCTCACGATTGCCCACTTGGACCGGACGAGGCCGAGGAACCGAGGAAGTGAAACGATTACACACCAGTGGCTTCAACAGGGAGACATGAAACACGTTGGAGATCCGCATGCCAGGAGGAAGCGCAAGGGCATAGGCTACCGGGTTTACCCTGCGAAGCACTCGGAAGGGACCAACAAAGCGAGGCGCCAGCTTGGGAGTGGGCACTCGAAGGTTGAGGTTGCGGGTGGACAACCATACACGGTCTCCGACCTGGTAGGAAGGAGCAGGCGCTCGTCTGCGATCAGCCTGGAATCTCTGGCGCTGCGCAGAGACCTCAAGGGACTTCTGGATCTGTACCCAAGAAGCACGTAGGACGGAAAGGTGATCCTCCACAGCCGGAATATCCTGGGGAGAGAATACCTCCGGTAACACGGCAGGTTGGAACCCATAATTGGCCATGAAGGGAGACGTCCCAGAGGAAGAGTTCACCGCCGTGTTCCTGGCAAACTCAGCCCAAGGCAGGAGGTCAACCCAATTGTCTTGGTGATCGGAGACATAGCAACGAAGGAATTGCTCCAAGGCCTGATTGGATCGTTCTGCGGCCCCATTGGACTGAGGGTGGTAGGCCGAGGAGAAGGAGAGATGAATCCCCAACTGGGAGCAAAAGGCGCGCCAGAACCTGGACACAAACTGACTCCCCCGATCCGACACAATCTCCTTAGGCAAACCGTGCAACCGGAAGACCTCCCTGGCAAAAATCGTGGCCAACTCTTGTGCAGAGGGTAACTTCTTGAGAGGAACACAGTGGCACATTTTGGAAAACCGATCCACAATCATGAGAATGACCGTATGGCCTCGGGATGCAGGGAGGTCCACAATGAAATCCATCCCCAGGTGTGACCATGGGCGCTCCCCGGTGGCTATGGGTTGCAGAAGGCCCAACGGAAGGTGCCGAGGGGACTTACTCTGGGCACAAACGGAGCATGCCGCTACATATGCGGCGATGTCGGAACGTAGGGAAGGCCACCAGAACAGACGTGAAACAGCCCAGGACAGCTGATTCTTTCCAGGATGCCCCGCGGTCTTGGAGTTATGGTAGGTTCGCAACAACCGAGTGCGCAACTCCTCAGGCACAAAACATCTGCCGTTGGGTCTCCCAGAGGGAGCACCAGATTGAGCCGCCAAAATCTGCTCACCCAGGGGAGAGGTCAGGCTGGTGCGAATGGCGGCCAGGATCTGATTCGGAGGTATGACCGAAGTCGGAATCGACTCCTCCCTGGACAGCTCGGAGTACTGCCGTGATAAGGCATCCGCCCTGATGTTCTTGGAACCGGGTAGGTAGGAGACCACGTAATTAAAACGTGACAAGAACAGAGCCCATCTGGCCTGACGTGGTGTCAATCTCTTGGCCTCAGAAAGGTAGGTCAGATTCTTGTGGTCCGTCAGGATGAGAACCGGAACCACCGAACCCTCGAGCAAGTGCCTCCATTCTTTAAGGGCCTGCACGATGGCCAATAACTCCCTGTCACCAATCTGATAGTTGCACTCCGCGGAAGACAGTTTCCGGGAGTAAAACCCACAAGGAAGCAGAGGACCCTCTGGTGTTCTACGCTGAGACAGAAGGGCGCCTACTCCCGTCTCAGACGCGTCCACCACGAGGACAAAGGGCAACCCAGGGTTGGGATGCGACAGAATCGGAGCCGACACAAAGGCGGACTTTAGGGCCTCAAAAGCTCGGATGGCCTCGAGCGGCCAGACCTGGGAATTACTGCCCTTCCTGGTCAGATCCGTGAGAGGCTTGGCCAGCATGGAAAAGTCCCTGATGAACTTCCGATAATAATTGGCGAAGCCCAAAAAGCGCTGCAGGGAACGAAGACCACTGGGCTGGGGCCACTGTAAGACAGCCGAAACCTTCTCAGGATCCATGGAGAACCCCTCAGCGGAAATGATGTAACCTAAGAAGGTTACCTGGGATCGGTGAAATTCGCATTTCTCAAGCTTACCGAACAGCTTGTTCTCTCGTAACCGTTGCAACACTCGTCTGACATCCAGAATGTGGGCCTCCATGGATTCAGAATATACCAAGATGTCATCCAAATAGACTACCACACACTGCTGCAACAGGTCACGGAAAACATCGTTGATGAATTCCTGAAAGACTGCGGGCGCATTGCACAACCCAAAGGGCATAACCAAGGATTCGTAATGACCGGTCCTGGTGTTAAACGCGGTCTTCCACTCATCGCCCGCCTTGATCCTTACCAGGTTATATGCCGCCCTCAGGTCGAGTTTGGTAAAGACCGTGGCCCCTTTAAGGCGATCGAACAGCTCGGAAATCAAGGGTATCGGGTAAGCGTTCTTGATCGTGATGCGATTGAGACCCCTGTAATCGATGCAAGGCCTCAACTCACCGCCCTTCTTTTTCACAAAGAAAAATCCAGCCCCTGCCGGGGACGAAGATTTGCGAATGTGTCCGCGTGAAAGCGCCTCCCTCACGTACTCCTCCATGGCCTCATTCTCCGCTACCGACAGTGGATAGACTTTGCCACGAGGAGGAACGGCACCAGATTGTAACTCTATGGCACAATCGTATGGGCGGTGCGGAGGTAGGGCAACCGCGCGCACCTTATCGAATACATCCCGGTACTCCTCGTATTCAGGAGGCAACAGAGAGTCCGAGGAAGTACACAGCAACTTGACAGACCCATGGATGCAACTAGCCCCACACTGCGGTGACCACGAGAGGATCTCGACCGATCTCCAATCGAAAGTCGGATTATGCTTCTGGAGCCAGGGGTACCCCAAGACCACCGAGTAGTGTGGAGACGAAATAACCTGGAGGCAGACCGACTCTCTGTGAACGGCACCAATGGCTATCCCCACTGGAAGGGTCTCATGAGTCACGTGTGGCGGCAGAAGGGGTCTGCCGTCTATCGCCTCAAGAGCCAGTGGGGAACCTCGAGCCTGCAGAGGAATGGAATTGGCGGCAGCGAACACACTATCAATGAACAAACCACCAGCACCAGAGTCCACCAACGCCTGGGTCGTCACCGAGCCCCCGACCCAGGAGAGGACAACAGTGATCAGTGGTTTGTCAACACGGGAAACCGGGGACGAGGAGACTCCACCCAAGATCTGCCCCCGACAGGATCTCAGGGTACGAGCGTTTCCCGGACGGTTCGGACATGCCAACCGAAAATGCCCACCGAGACCACAGTACATGCATCGGCCCTCGCGTCTCCGGAGTGCCCTCTCCCCCTCGGACAGGCGAGCAAACCCCAGCTGCATGGGTTCACCCCCAGACAAGTCATCCCCAGGAGGCGTGGGAGGAGAGGGAGGCACGGGTGGGACAGCAAACGTAGGCACCAATCTGTTAGAAGACCTCCGCAGGTTCTCCTTAAAGGAAGGTCTCTCCCTGAGTCTGGTGTCAATCAAAATCAGGAAAGAAATAAGAGACTCGAGCTCAACTGGTAGGTCCTTAGCTGCAACCTCATCCTTCAAGGCATCCGAGAGACCATGAGAGAAAGCAGCGACCAGAGCCTCATTATTCCAGCCCACCTCTGCTGCCAGGGTACGAAACTCAATGGCGTATTCAGCTACGGATCGTGAACCCTGTCTGATGGACATAAGGAGCTTCGCAGCAGAGGCAGCACGAGCCGGCACATCGAATACCTTCCGAAGAGAAGCAACAAAACCGGAAAACTCGGCAACCACCGGATTGTTGTTCTCCCATAAAGGGCTGGCCCAGGCCAAGGCCTTGTCCGAGAGCAGCGAGATCAAGAAGCCCACCTTTGATCTCTCAGTAGGAAAGGCATGTGGCAGCAACTCGAAATAAATGCCCACCTGGTTAAGGAAACCTCGGCACTGAGTTGGCTCTCCCCCAAAGCGCTGTGGAAGAGGGGCAGAACCGGTCATACCCCGAAACACCGCAGGCGCAACAACAGGTGTCGGGGTAGACTCTGGCGCAACAACCGGAGCGGCAGTAGGAGCGAGCCCAGGAGCGACAACCGACCCATCGGCAACGGGAGCGAAATGAGCCGTGCGTTCAAGCAGGGTTTGCAACGCCACAGCGAACCGACCCAACAGGTGATCCTGCTGATCAAGTCTGGCAACCAGCGTGGGTAGCGAGGATGGCCCTGTACCGTCAGAATTCATGGCTTGGTCCTAATGTCACGGAACCATGAACCAGACGTACAACAAGAGATAAATGAAAATAGGAAGGCTTTATTGAAAATAAAGCTGTAAAGCAAAAGTCCAAACGGATGGTGAAACCGAGCAGAGTCTTTGCGAAGCCAAAGGTCAGGAACCAGAAGGGTAGTCAGACGAAGCCAGGATCAGGAACCAGCAGGGTAGTCAGACGAAGCCAGGATCAGGAACCAGCAGGGTAGTCAGACGAAGCCAGGATCAGGAACCAGCAGGGTAGTCAGACGAAGCCAGGATCAGGAACCAGAAGCAGCAGCAGTCTTAGAAGCATGTGAACACAAGAGGACCAAGCAAGGAACTGAAGCCACAGACCTCCTATATATATGAGCTAGGCATCCAGCTCCTCCCAGGGGAAGGAGGAGCCGCAGGGTGGAAGGCTACAAGAAACCCAGGACCCAAGATGGCCGCCAGCACATGTCAAACGAAGGAGAGCAGCAAGCAGGTAAGACCATGACAGCAGCCTGGGCACCTACACACTGAATGCCGCCCCTGGGCACTTGTGAGTGCTCATTTGCATATGAATTAAACTTCACTTTTCCTGCTGGTGCAAGTCTAAAGAAAAGAACAAAGGTACTGTTACAATCCTGTATAGGTATGCTACAGAGCCATGTAAGCACTTTATATGGCCATATGGAGGTGACAGACTCCCTTTAAGGAAATACTGCAGGAAATAAGCAGCAAGCATTCTGTGGCCAGTGCTGAAAGGAAACACTGGCAGCAGATCACCGCTGAACACGTCGCCCAGGACCCCGGCAGTAAGCAGAGGAACAGTGATGCACAGCAGCCGCTGTTACACCGAGCTCACAGGTTGACCAGCTGGTTCTTGGCTGGTCAGAACAGCAACCCTCCTAATGCACTGGATCATGGCTAGGTATGTTCCTGAAAGGTACATCACTTAGGGACCAGTCAGAATAGGAACCATACTCTCTGGATATAGTAATCTAGCCAGTTTTCAATCCAATTACAAAGTATACATAATTTTATAGACCTTTCTTTACCCATTAGATACATGTGATTGATATTCTCAAACGCCTTTGCAAAGCCTAAAAACACTATGGCCCACATTTATAAATGTTTTTTGAGCCTTTTTTTGCAACTTCTAACTCAAAAATAGTCGGAGTCTATTTAGATATGTGACATATTTATTAACCATTTGCAGCATGCACACTAGTTTGTTAATGTGGACTAAAAAGTAAGTGTCGCTTGCTGCTTGACTAGGATTTAGACAAATATATGAAATGCAACTTTTTTAGAAAGTAAAAAAAGAAAGAAAATTTGAAAAAATATGTCTACAACACATATACCCTAACGTATAAACGTGTAAGTTATTTTCAGTTATGTGTATTGTGACTGATTCATCAAATGGAGCGAATAGCATCATAAATCTGTCACTATATAATTATCTGAAATTGAATTTACACAGGGTTTTCCTGGCTCCTGATATTGATAACTTATCCTCAGGACACGTCATTAATATCCGATCAGTGAGGGACCAACATTTGCACCCTTACCAATCAGCTGTTCCCTGCAGTCTCTGGTGCTGAAAATAGGACTTTGAATGGAACAGGAAGCACAGCTCCATTCAAAGTGTAGTGACTTTACCGGGCTTACTGTAGCTCAGCTCCCATTCACTTTATTCAGGAAACAGCTTATCAGTGGGAGTGTGGGGTGTTGGACCTTCACCTATCAGATATTAATGACCTATTGTGAGGATAAGGTATCATTATCAGGAGCCTGCAAAGGCCTTTAACTAAAATAAACTTTTGATAGATATGCACAGCCGCCCCTCTATTCCTGCTTCTACTTTCCTTTTCATAAAAACAAATCAGGTTAGTCTAACTTCTGTCATTCATAAAACCAAGCTTGCTAGTATTTATAATACTTTTTTTCGGCCACATATTTGTATATTTACCGTAGTCACTTAACAGGGCCAATTTTTGTATTTGCACTTTAGTTTTTTCCTTTCTGCATTCTAAGCTATTACATTTTTTAATTTTCTGTTCAAATAGCCACATCAAGGCTTTTTTTTTGCGGGATAAGTAGTATTTTTTAATGGCACCATCTAATTTACCATAAGTTGTATTGGAAAATGGGAGAAAATTATTTGTTAGGTAAGTTGAAAAGGAATACAATGGTTTTTATGGCATTCATTGTGTGTTAAAAAGAACATGACAGGACAACCAATGGCAGGACAGTACAATTATTGTGATACCAAATTTATATAGTTTTATTATGTTTCACTACTTAAAAAACTACTACTAAAAAACAAAGAACATTTAGATTTCTTTTTTTTTTACTGTGCATTGCCATATTCTGACAAAATATTTTTATATTTTAACAGTTTTGACATTTTTGGACGTGGCAATACCAATGATGTTTATTTATATGTAAAAATTTTACAGTAAATGTTAGTCCCCTTAGGGGACTTGAATATATGATCTTCTGATCACTTGTACCATAGACTGCAATAGAATACTATTGTAGTCTATGGGATTTTGACATGATTCCTGTTCGGCCCTGCAGGCGTCGAAGCCTTCACAACTCAGTAAAACTGAATATACATTTTGAGGAAACTTTACTATATTTTCTATAGCAAGCCTACAGCTATTCACAGTAAATCTCAAAGAAATAACAAACATAGACACATATTTATTACATTTATAAGAAAGACCAGGGCATTTTTATGTAACACATGTTATCTTCTTTCTCTGCACACCTTGCACTTCTCTTCCCTTTCCCATAGGGTCCAAAGGTAAATCAACCAGACTTTGGAATACTCACGTTAAGGTTAATGGTTCTTAGTATTTAAAGAACGTTGTGTAAGTGATTTTCAGAGAAAGTTTGCATTTGATGCAATATGCATCTAAATAATATATAATCTAGAAGCCTTTGGAAATAATACCTTTAAAGGAGTTTAGTACTTAAAACACATTGTGTAAATTATTTTAGAGAAATTTTGCATTTGATGCAATATACATCTAAATAATATACAATCTAAGGGCTCATTCACATGACTGTATGGCCGCAGGGGACCACAAACAGCGGGTTTGCAATCAGTGTCGGACTGAGGTGCCTAGGGCCCACCAGTGGGAGTCATTCTAGGGGCCCACCCTACAGCTGCCATAAACGGAAATATTACTTGTTCATTTTTTGGGCTTACATACATGAATCTTTGCAGTTTAGTACACAATGCAAAACAGAATGGTATTGTGCACTGCACGATATCAAAGTGTTTATCATTAAGCAACTCATTGTAGTTGATAATTTATCTGTTATTTACAGTCAGTAGTAGTTTGGATAACACCCACACATGGAAATTCCTTATCCTTCAAGAACCACCCTTTCCCTCATCCTAAACAATATCCAAAGTAAAGTAAATGTTTGTCGGCATCTTCAAATAGAAAAGTGTACTGGAGTGAATAGGCCACCAGTTACATGCCATCCCTATAGGGTCTTTCTCAAGTGTCTTGACCACTTGAGTAAGACCCTATAGGAGTCGATGCGTGGTGGCGAACGCCGTATTCACTCCAGTAAACTTTCACACTACAACAAGTCTCAGAAAAGTTAGGCAGCCAAGGGCTACCTTTGTTGTATCTTCAATCAAGATGGCCGCAGCGGTCTCTTCGTGTGCAAATGGATGAGGCAAGTATGTTTTTTTTGTTTGTTTTTAACTGCCATTTCAGGGAAAATCGATTCAGCTTTGCAGCAAATCAAAATTTTCCTGAATTTCAAATCGAAGTCCACTTCGGATACTTTGGTTCGTTCAGCACTAAAAGTGACCTAGCATTTTGCTAAGGGGTCTGCCACTAGTTTATGTTGCTCTTAGACACCATAAAACTGGTGATAGATGCCCTTTAAAAAAAAAAATGAAATACACCTATTTCATTTTCGATTTATTTGTCAAGTTTCTATCATTAAAACCAAAAGCTAGCTGTCAATACTAGATTACACCTACCCTGTATCATTGTATAACTGGCTATCAACTGATCCGGCGGTCTATGCAGTATTCTCAGGTCTGCGCAGGAAGAACACGTGCTCTGGTGAAGTCACTTTGCTGTTCACATTACACAGCATTCCCGTTAGTCCTAGATATAAGAATGCTTAATACTATCATTTCATTCATTGTAAAGAGGAAACTGTTCTGCATTACTTTATTTTACAACTGTTAAAGATGTGGCCTATAAAGGGATTCTCTGGGAAAAAAGATTTTTGGCAAGTGCCCGCAGCCTGCCTCGCTAAACAGATGATTCATGCTTACCTGCTCCCCACCACTTTGGTTCTCCACACTGCCGTCAGCATATCCATGTTCTGTTCTGCGCTGTGTTTACATCTGGCACAGTGTGGCCATAGTAGTATGCTCTGCTGCAGCCAATGACTGGCTTCAGCAGTGACATGGCCACAAGCAGCACGTCATTGCATGTCATTGGCAGAAGCAGAGCACTTGACTATGCCCATGCTGTGGTGCATATAAACATTGCGGGGAACGTAAAATGGACATTCAGGATCAGACACCGCGTGTGCGCAGTGAGGGGTAGGGAGATTTAACAGAACAAATGTCCATCAGATCTCCCTACCCCCACACTACGCAGGCGCGGTGATCGGATGGATGTTCGGTTGAAGAGATCTCCCTGCCCGCTGATACACACGTGCGGTGTATCCCGACGGGAGTAATTAGCCGCGCGTGCGCACTTGTCCATCATTTTTCCCTACCCTTGAACGGCTGCAGAAGTTTCCCTACCGTCGTTGTGCGCCTGTGCAGCGCGGCACACCTCCTTCCAAAGCTGGGAACGTCATGTCCGGTGCGGCCGCGGCACAACAGGAAGTGACGAGGGTAGGGAAATTTATCGGGTAGGGAAATTCGTTAGAACACCGGCAGGTGGAGAAGAACATTTGCATATGGATAATGTCAGCCAGTTTAATAGGGATAATTGTGGTGACAGAAACCTTTTAACCCCTTAAGGACTCGGCCATATTTCACCTTAAGGACCAGGCCATTTTTTGCAAATCTGACCAGTGTCACTTTAAGTGCTGATAACTTTAAAACGCTTTGACTTATCCAGGCCATTCTGAGATTGTTTTTTTGTCACATATTGTACTTCATGACACTGGTAAAATGGAGTAAAAAAATGTCATTTTCTATTTATAAAAAAAATACCAAATTTACCAAAAAATTCAATTTCTCTACTTCTATAATACATAGTAATACCTCCAAAAATAGTTATTACTTTACATTCCCCATATGTCTACTTCATGTTTGGATCATTTTGGGAATGATATTTTAGTTTTTGGGGACGTTACAATGTTTAGAAGTTTAGAAGCAAATCTTGAAATTTTTCAGAATTTTTCAAAAACCCAATTTTTAGGGACCACTTCAGGTCTGAAGTCACTTTGTGAGGCTTACATAATAGAAACCACCCGGCAATGATCGGAAATACATAGGACGTACCGGTACGCCCTGTGTCCTTAAGGACCGGTATGCCCTATGTCCTAAACAGGTTAAGGGTGGGTTCACACTTGCGTTCTGGCATTCTGCTATAGGTTCTGATTATAATGGAACGCACAGACGGAATGCAAAACGGAAACCTTTAAGAGGCATTCTGTTTTGATCCGTCATAGTAGAAGTCTATGGGCAATAATAACGGATCCTGGCGACAGTACTTTGTTTTCCGTCTTGCATAATGGAAACCAGACCAGACGGATCCGTTATACTTGCCCATAGACTTCTATTGTGACTTATCAAAATGGAATGCCTCTTAAAGGTTTCCGTTTTTCATTCTGTCGGGGTATTCAGTTATAAATGGAGCCTATAACGGAAAGCAAGAACGCAAGTGTAAACCCACCCTTATTTGCTTGTATACAGTAATTTTGATACTGGCAAGTGAAGGTTTGCATCTGACAAGGCATGCTGGGAGTTGTACTTTCCAAAGGGGGGGGGGAGGCAATAAAATGTGAATAATATTTTTAATTTAATAGTATTTTAACAGTTATTACTGGAATTTATGGTATTACCTATCTGGACTAGCCTGAGACAGAGAGCGTGACGTCCACTGCCTCAGCTCTATCTGTCTTGCTCACAGGCAGGAGGCAACTAACTGATGGGCACCCTCGGCACACTATAAACCCGCCACTGCGCTCTGCAGTTTCCAGGGCGCGGCGGGAAACCTTACTGGCTGCGTGCCTGCGCTGCGTAGGGATGCTCTGTACGGAGAGCGCAGCGCAGGCACGTCACGTATGAGGAGGCGGGGCCCACGAGTAGCGCTGCGGGGAGCGATCTGGAGAGGAAGCGCTGGGCACTGGCGGGCGGCGGCTATGGCAAATGAAGTGGCAAGGTGAATGATCATGGCCTGGATCAGTCATCTCGCCACGCCCACTTATATGACAAGTCTGAGGAATCGTGCTCATTGAAGTGGCAGGCAGCGGTGCTGGCCAGCTGGAAGCTGGAGAGCTGCCTGCCGCACTCACTAATCATTATGAATGAAAATGCCAGGGGCCCACCGAGGGTTTACCCGGTTCCCCGGTGGGTCAGTCCGAGCCTGTTTGCAATATACGGGCACCGGCCGTGTGAACTCCATGCTGTGGTGCAGACCCATTGACTTGAATGAAAAAAGATAGGACATGCCTTATCTTTTGCAGTGTGGAAGCACAGATCGAAAGCCCATGGAAACACTCATAAGCCCTTCCATGGGCTTTCTGGTCCATGCATCTACACCGCAAAAGATAGGACATGTCCTATCTTTTGCCATATCTTGTGGATTGCAGACCCATTCAAGTTAATCGGTCTGCACCGCAGCACAGAGTTCACACGGCTGGTGCCTGTGTATTGTGGACTGCTATTTGAAGTCCACAATATGGGCATGGCAGACAGGCTTGGACTGGCCTACAGGGGTACAGGTGAATCCCCTGGTGGGCCCCTTAGGAAGGTGGGCCCCTAGCCCCCCTCCTGCACAAGTGACACATTACACAGTAGACTTACTGCACTACATACATATATTCAATGTAATTAATGCAAAGGAGAGACAGCACTACTCAATGAATGTAACTAAAATAATTTCCAATGGTGGCGGTGCCAGCGCTTACTGTCTTCAATAGTATGGAAATTTATTCAGTAACTGTGCGACATTTCGACTTCAAAGAGTCTTTTTTTCAAGCAAGTGTATTACATCAGTGCAAGGCATATATATACAGTCAGGTCCATAAATATTGGGACATCGACATAATTCGAACATTTTGGGCTCTATACACCACCACAATGCATTTGAAAAGAAACAAACAAGATGTGCTTTAACTGCAGACTGTCGGCTTTAATTTGAGGGTATTTACATCCAAATCAGGTGAACGGTGTAGGAATTTCAACAGTAATGGGACAGAATAATAATCATAAATCAAACTTTCACTTTTTAATACTTGGTTGCAAATCCTTTGCAGTCAATTACAGCCTGAAGTCTGGAACGCATATACATCACCAGACGCTGGGTTTCATCCCTGGTAATGCTCTGCCAGGCCTCTACAGCAACTGTCTTCAGTTCCTGCTTGTTCTTGGGGCATTTCCCCTTCAGTTTTGTCTTCAGCAAGTGAAATGCATGCTCAATAGGATTAAGGTCAGGTGATTGACTTGGCCATTGCATAACATTCTACTTCCTTCCCTTAAAAAACTCTGTGGTTGCTTTTGCAGTATGCTTTGGGTCATTTTCCACTGTGAAGCGCCATCCAATGAGTTCTGAAGCATTTGGCTGAATATGAGCAGATAATATTGCCCTAAACACTTCAGAATTCATCCTGCTGCTTTTGTCAGCAGTCACATCATCAATAAATACAAGAGAACCAGTTCCATTGGCAGCCATACATGCCCACGCCATGACACTACCACCACCATGCTTCACTGATGAGGTGGTATGCTTAGGATTATGAGCAGTTCCTTTCCTTTTCCATACTCTTCTCTTCCAATCACTCTAGTACAAGTTGATCTTGGTCTCATCTGTCCATAGGATGTTGTTCCAGAACTGTGAAGGCTTTTTTAGATGTCGTTTGGCAAACTCTAATCTGGCCTTCCTGTTTTTGAGGCTCACCAATGGTTTACATCTTGTGGTGAACCCTCTGTATTCACTCTGGTGAAGTATTCTCTTGATTGTTGACTTTGACACACATACACCTACCTCCTGGAGAGTGTTCTTGATCTGGCCAACTGTTGTGAAAGGTTTTTTCTTCACCAGGGAAAGAATTCTTCGGTCATCCACCACAGTTGTTTTCTGTGGTCTTCCGGGTCTTTTGGTGTTGTTGAGCTCACCAGTGCGTTCCTTCTTTTTAAGAATGTTCCAAACAGTTATTTTGGCCACACCTAATGTTTTTGCTATCTCTCTGATGGGTTTGTTTTGTTTTTTCAGCCTAATGATGGCTTGCTTCACTGATAGTGACAGCTCTTTGGATCTCATCTTGAGAGTTGACAGCAACTGATTCCAAATGCAAAAAGCACACTTGAAATGAACTCTGGACCTTTTATCTGCTCATTGTAATGAGGGAATAACACACACCTGGCCATAGAGCCGCTGAGAAGCCAATTGTCCCATTACTTTTGGTCCCTTAAGTGGGAGGCACATATGCAAACTGTTTTAATTCCTACACCGTTCACCTTGGATGTAAATACCCTCAAATTAAAGCTGACAGTCTGCAGTTAAAGCACATCTTGTTTGTTTCTTTTCAAATCCATTGTGGTGTGTATAGAGCCAAAAATGTTAGAATTGTGTCAATGTCCCAATATTTATGGACCTGACTGTATATATATATATATACCTTAAGCCTAATAGCTAATAGAGGTGAGGGACCGCCCTAAGTGGTTCAGCCCCATCTATTCATGATATCACTTGTGTACACATATTTATCAACAAAACATAAATCCATATACAGAACAAATCACTAAAATACCCATGTGATATAGAACAAAAAATATTACATACCACACTCATGTTTTTTTGGGAAAGCAGGAGAAATGTCCACAATGCATGCGTACTATTGTCAGGGAGGAGCGGGTAATTGTCCCGCTTGGATGCCTAGTGCTGATTACAGCTAAAGTCTCAAATTGCACTCATAATACTATTTTTTGGACACCAGTGTGCTTAAAATAGCGTTGGCGCTACTTTCTAATGCCATCCTATACTTGCGGTAAAATGTACCATCGAACGGGAGGTGAAGAATCTTTATTGAGCGTACCGCGCAAGCGCGGAGCGGAGTGTCACTAAGCAACAAAGGACTCCGTGTAGGCCATAGAATGTATCGGCAAATGGGAGGTCAAATTATTCTAATGCCAGCAATGCTCAAAGGGATTAAAGCGAGGTCTCTGGGGGCAATGTATGACATACACACTGACCTATGGAGTACGGTATCTACTAATATGAAACAGGGAAAGTAAAGCAGCTCTCATCCACCGACCACCTGCCTAGAGCACGGATGTCTTTCCAATGGAGAGAGGATTATGTTTGGATTGCTGCAGACGTGGTGTCACTTTATACGAATATACCACATGAATTGGCGCTGCGATCTCTGTGTTGGTTTCTTAATACCTATAGCAACTATACCTGTGAATTGCAAGAATTTTTGGAGATGTCGGTCAGCTTTCTCTTGAAACATAACTTTTTTATGTTCAACGGATGTTATTATTTGCAGGTATCTGGGGTGTCGATGGGGGCTAAGTTCTCTCCCTCCATTGCTAATATATTCATGGCATGGTGGGAGAGGAGCTTCCTCCTCATCGACACCCACCCTTTCTGCGATCGCCTGCAGTGGTATGGGCGCTTCATCGATGACCTGCTGCTTGTATGGTCTGGGGATGTGGCGTCCATACCACTGTTTGGCGAATACATGGATTCATGTGTACCCTCTATTTCTTTCACATTGCACTTTGATACCAGGTCGGTTTCCTTTTTGGATTTAAAATTGAGCGGTGATTCTGCTAGTTCTAGTGTGAATACCTCCACTTTTAGGAAAGAGCTAGCTGGTAACACTATTTTGCATGCATCATCATGCCACCCGCCGCATGTAATATACAATATTCCAAGAGGCGAGCTGATCCGTACCAGGCGTAACTGTTCGGACATTTCGTCCTTTGAGCAGGATAGTAATAAGATTGTGAATAGATTGGCTCTTAGAGCCTATTCGAAGAATCATATGCTAAATAGCATAAAACCGTTCAGAGTGTGGACCGCAAATCTTTGATCTTTCCTGATACAAACCCCACGGATACAGCGGGCAACAGCAAGGTGAATAGCCACACTCCCATTACGTTTGTCACCCAGTAGAGTGGCAATTACAGGGAAATATGAAAAATTATTCAAAAACATCTACCAGTCCTCAGCTTTGATGAAAAGTGGTCAGAAATAATAGTGGGAGGCATTAGATGTGCTGCAAAAAAAGCTCCCACATTAGGCAGTCTCATCAGTCCCAGTTTATATGAAGAGAAAAGCAATGTGACACCGACCTGGCTTTCAACGAAGGGGAGCTATAAGTGCGGGCACAGTAGGTGCATTTGTTGTGATTATTTTCAAGTAAGCCGTTTTTTTTATTCTATGGCTAATGGCAAAAAATACAGTATTAATAGCTACTTGAATTGCAACACAAAAAATGCCATCTACTTAGTGACCTGCCAAATGGTTGGTTGCACTTCCAACCAAATAAAATCGCGAATCTGTAAGCATATATCGGATATTCCCCATTACAGAAATTGCAACGTATCTGCAGTTAGTGAACATTTTGCAGTTATACATGGTGGTGATGTGACCCATCTGAGAGCCCAAGGTATAGAAAGGGTCTTTATTCCAGCCAGAGGTGGCGACCTGAGGAGAAAGCTGCTTAATAGAGAGGCTTATTGGATGTTTTTACTCGCCACGCGCTATCCTGAAGGTCTGAACAAGAGACATGATCTCATATTACAATATTAATTTCATGTTTGCCTGCCATTGATGTTTTTTACACATTGCCAATTTTAAACATTGTTATTATGTTTTTCTATATATTTCATGTGTATCTTTTCATGTGTATTCCAAGTGTCTTTTCCTCCCTCCCCTCCCTTCATGATTGACACATGCTCTGAGTCAGTCTAATCAGGTCATTCTTACTCAATGATTGGGGTGGCAGGTGTGGATTAGCCTTTTTAAACTGAGTTTTGTATACAAGTTTTTTGTCATGATGAAGGACCCTGATTTACTTGCGGTCTGAAATGCATTACTGTAACCTGTGATGTCTTGCATTGGATTTTAAATGCACAATAAAGATTCCACCTTTTGCATCTTGGAAGTTGGATTTTTCTTGGTCTTGGGTATCTACTAATAGTACTATAAAGAAGTGATAACTCGTATAGCCCATATTTATGGGCCGCACCATATGAAGGCAACTGATGCTAATTTAAAAATGTTTAGCCTAGGGAGTAAATTAGCCCAGGGAAAATTAAAGGAGAAGCAGGGGGCTAGCGATGAAGGCCTGTTTAGGGCTGCTCACAGTCATACAATGTGATTGGTCTGGAGTGCTCCAAATGTCCAGTGAATTAAATTCTGGGCATGGGGGCTAGACAGTCACCTCACACTCACAAGTCAACATTTTATCCAGCGTGGTGTACCACCCCTTTTATGGGGGGGAAGTACCACCATGGGGTTGACCCAAATGACTTACACATGCTCGAGTGCAGCCAAGGAGTTCAACACGCTCCAATCTATTGGCCCAGAGTATCACTAGTTAGGAGGTGTAGGTAGTCCACATTTAGTGAATCATCCACTCCTTCCCTTGTGACCACACTAGCTTTTCAAAGGAGAATGACAGAGGGGCAGCTGTGGATGTAGTGTTTGTGGATTTTGCAAAGGCTTTTGATACTGTCCCTCATAGACATTTAATAGATAAAGTAAGGTCTATAGGCTTGGAAAGTATAGTTTGTAATTGGATTGAAAACTGACTGAAGGACTGTGTCCAGAGAGTTGTGGTGAATGATTCCTATTCAGAATGGTCCCGGGTTATAAGTGGTGTACCCCAAGGTTCAGTGCTGGGCCCTCTATTATTTAATTTATTTATTAATGATATCGAGGACGGGATTAATAGCACCATTTCTATTTTTGCGGATGACACCAAACTATGTAGTACTGTGCAGTCTATGGAAGATGTCCTAAACTACAAGCTGACTTGAACACCCTGAGTGATTGGGCATCAACTTGGCAAATGAGGTTTAATGTGGATAAATGTAAAGTTATGCATTTTGGTAGTAATAATCTCCATGTTTCATATGTACTAGGTGATGTAACACTGGGAGAGTCACTTCTAGAGAAGGATTTGGGTGTCCTTGTAGATGGTAGATTAAAAAACAGCATACAATGTCAATCAGCTGCTTCTAAGGCCACCAGGATATTGTCATGCATTAAACGAGGTATGGACTCGCGGGGCAGGGATATAATATTACCACTTTACAAAGCGTTGGTGGGGCTTCATCTGGAATATACAGTTCAGTTCTGGGCACCAGTTCATAGAAAGGAAGCACTGCAGCTGGAAAAAGTACAGAGGAGAGCGACTAAGCTGATTAGGGGCATGGAGGGTCTTAGTTATGAAGAAATATGAAAATAATTGAATTTATTTAGTCTTGAGAAGAGACGTCTAAGGGGTTACATGATTAACCTATACAAATATATAAATGGGCAATACAAAAAATACGGTGAAAAACTGTTCCATGTAAAATGCCCTCAAAAGACAAGGGGGCACTGCCTTCGACTGGAGAAGAAAAAGTTCAGTCTCCAGAAGCGTCAAAGCTTCTTTACTGTAAAAACTGTGAATCTGTGGGATAGACTTCCTCAGGACTTGATCACAGCAGGAACAGTTTTAAAAAGGGTTTAGATGAATTCTTAAAAGTAAACAACATTAATGCTTTCGAAAACGTGTAGAAATCTGAGTCTCACTTCCTTCTGGGATTCGCGTCCCCACCTATCCCTTGGCTGAACTTGATGGACTTATGTCTTTTTTCAACCGTATCAACTATGTAACTATGTAAATGCCCTCCTCATGTGTGAAATTCAAACTCCCATACAATACAAAGTTACAGGTAGTGACTTCATATGGGTCGTGTCCATAGAACCAAAGTGTAGCAGTACCGGGGTACTGTATGTTCAGATCCGTGTCATCATCATACATCAAGGATGGTGATCCAGAGACCTAAGGCTAGTTTCACACTAGTGGCAAGGAACTCTGGCAGGCTGTTCCGGTGGGTGAACAGCCTGTCGGATCCGTGCTGCCACTAGTGCACACGTGTCCCTGGACTACCGCTCCGGCCCCATTGACTATAATGGGAGTGGGCCGGAGTTCCGTCGGCAGCACGGCAAACATGCCGAGAGGCAGCCGGAATAAAACTATGACATGTCATAGTTTTATTCTGGCTGCCTCTCGGCTTTTCACCTGTCATGGTCTTACCTTCTTGCTGTTCTCCTTCGTTTGACATGTGCTGGCGGCCATCTTGGTTTCTGGGTTTCTTGTAGCCTTCCACCCTGCGGCTCCTCCTTCCCACTGGGAGGAGCTGGATGCCTAGCTCATATATATAGGAGGTCTGTGGCTTCAGTTCCTTGCTTGGTCCTCCTGTGTTCACATGCTTCTAAGACTGCTGCTGCTTCTGGTTCCTGATCCTGGCTTCGTCTGACTACCCTGCTGGTTCCTGATCCTGGCTTCGTCTGACTACCCTGCTGGTTCCTGATCCTGGCTTCGTCTGACTACCCTTCTGGTTCCTGACCCCTGGCCTCTCAAAGACTCTGCTTCGGTTTCACCATCCGCTTGGACTTTTGCTTTACAGCTTTATTTTCAATAAAGCCTTCTTATTTTCACTTATCTCTTGTTGTACGTCTGGTTCATGGTTCCATGACATTAGGACCAAGCCATGAATTCTGACGGTACAGGGCCATCCTCGCTACCCATGCTGGTTGCCAGACTTGATCAGCAGGATCACCTGTTGGGTCGGTTCGCTGTGGCGTTGCTAACCCTGCTTGAACGCACGGCTCATTTCGCTCCCGTTGCCGATGGGTCGGTTGTCGCTCCTACTGCCGCTCCGGTTGTTGCGCCAGAGTCTACCCCGACACCTGTTGTTGCGCCTGCGGTGTTTCGGGGTATGACCGGTTCTGCCCCTCTTCCACAGCGCTTTGGGGGAGAGCCAACTCAGTGCCGAGGTTTCCTTAACCAGGTGGGCATTTATTTCGAGTTGCTGCCACATGCCTTTCCTACTGAGAGATCAAAGGTGGGCTTCTTGATCTCGCTGCTCTCGGACAAGGCCTTGGCCTGGGCCAGCCCTTTATGGGAGAACAACAATCCGGTGGTTGCCGAGTTTTCCGGTTTTGTTGCTTCTCTTCGGAAGGTATTCGATGTGCCGGCTCGTGCTGCCTCTGCTGCGAAGCTCCTTATGTCCATCAGACAGGGTTCACGATCCGTAGCTGAATACGCCATTGAGTTTCGTACCCTGGCAGCAGAGGTGGGCTGGAATAATGAGGCTCTGGTCGCTGCTTTCTCTCATGGTCTCTCGGATGCCTTGAAGGATGAGGTTGCAGCTAAGGACCTACCAGTGGAGCTCGAGTCTCTTATTTCTTTCCTGATTTTGATTGACACCAGACTCAGGGAGAGACCTTCCTTTAAGGAGAGCCTGCGGAGGTCTTCTAACAGATTGGCGCCTACGTTTGCTGTCCCACCCGTGCCTCCCTCTCCTCCCACGCCTCCTGGGGATGACTTGTCTGGGGGTGAACCCATGCAGCTGGGGTTCGCTCGCCTGTCCGAGGGGGAGAGGGTTATTCCGGAGACGCGAGGGCCGATGCATGTACTGTGGTCTCGGTGGGCATTTTCGGTTGGCATGTCCGAACCGTCCGGGAGAACGTTCGCACCTGAGATCCTGTCGGGGGCAGATCTTGGGTGGAGTCTCCTCGTCCCCGGTTTCCCGTGTTGACAAACCACTGATCACTGTTGTCCTCTCCTGGGTCGGGGGCTCGGTGACGACCCAGGCGTTGGTGGACTCTGGTGCTGGTGGTTTGTTCATTGATAGTGTGTTCGCTGCCGCCAATTCCATTCCTCTGCAGGCTTGAGGTTCTCCACTGGCTCTTGAGGCGATAGACGGCAGACCCCTTCTGCCGCCACACGTGACTCATGAGACCCTTCCAGTAGGGATAGCCATTGGTGCCGTTCACAGAGAGTCGGTCTGCCTCCAGGTTATTTCGTCTCCACACTACTCGGTGGTCTTGGGGTACCCCTGGCTCCAGAAGCATAATCCGACTTTCGATTGGAGATCGGCCGAGATCCTCTCGTGGTCACCGCAGTGTGGGGATAGTTGCATCCATGGGTCTGTCAAGTTGCTGTGTACTTCCTCGGACTCTCTGTTGCCTCCTGAATACGAGGAGTACCGGGATGTATTCGATAAGGTGCGCGCGGTTGCCCTACCTCCGCACCGCCCATACGATTGTGCCATAGAGTTACAACCTGGTGCCGTTCCTCCTCGTGGCAAAGTCTATCCACTGTCGGTAGCGGAGAATGAGGCCATGGAGGAGTACGTGAGGGAGGCGCTTTCACGCGGACACATTCGCAAATCCTCGTCCCCGGCAGGGGCTGGATTTTTCTTTGTGAAAAAGAAGGGCGGTGAGTTGAGGCCTTGCATCGATTACAGGGGTCTCAATCGCATCACGATCAAAAACGCTTACCCGATACCCTTGATTTCCGAGCTGTTCGATCGCCTTAAAGGGGCCACGGTCTTTACCAAACTCGACCTGAGGGCGGCATATAACCTGGTAAGGATCAAGGCGGGCGATGAGTGAAAGACCGCGTTTAACACCAGGACCGGTCATTATGAATCCTTGGTTATGCCCTTTGGGTTGTGCAATGCGCCCGCAGTCTTTCAGGAATTCATCAACGATGTTTTCCGTGACCTGTTGCAGCAGTGTGTGGTGGTCTATTTGGATGACATCTTGGTATATTCTGAATCCATGGAGGCCCACATTCTGGATGTCAGACGAGTGTTGCAACGGTTACGAGAGAACAAGCTGTTCGGTAAGCTTGAGAAATGCGAATTTCACCGATCCCAGGTAACCTTCTTAGGTTACATCATTTCCGCTGAGGGGTTCTCCATGGATCCTGAGAAGGTTTCGGCTGTCTTACAGTGGCCCCAGCCCAGTGGTCTTCGTTCCCTGCAGCGCTTTTTGGGCTTCGCCAATTATTATCGGAAGTTCATCAGGGACTTTTCCATGCTGGCCAAGCCTCTCACGAATCTGACCAGGAAGGGCAGTAATTCCCAGGTCTGGCCGCTCGAGGCCATCCGAGCTTTTGAGGCCCTAAAGTCCGCTTTTGTGTCGGCTCCGATTCTGTCGCATCCCAACCCTGGGTTGCCCTTTGTCCTCAAGGTGGACGCGTCTGAGACGGGAGTAGGCGCCCTTCTGTCTCAGCGTAGAACACCAGAGGGTCCTCTGCTTCCTTGTGGGTTTTACTCCCGGAAACTGTCTTCCGCGGAGTGCAACTATCAGATTGGTGACAGGGAGTTATTGGCCATCGTGCAGGCCCTTAAAGAATGGAGGCACTTGCTCGAGGGTTCGGTGGTTCCGGTTCTCATCCTGACGGACCATAAGAATCTGACCTACCTTTCTGAGGCCAAGAGATTGACACCACGTCAGGCCAGATGGGCTCTGTTCTTGTCACGTTTTAATTACGTGGTCTCCTACCTACCTGGTTCCAAGAACATCAGGGCGGATGCCCTATCACGGCAGTACTCCGAGCTGTCCAGGGAGGAGTCGATTCTGACTTCGGTCATACCTCCGAATCAGATCCTGGCCGCCATTCGCACCAGCCTGACCTCTCCCCTGGGTGAGCAGATTTTGGCGGCTCAATCTGGTGCTCCCTCTGGGAGACCCAACGGCAGATGTTTTGTGCCTGAGGAGTTGCGCACTCGGTTGTTGCGAACCTACCATAACTCCAAGACCGCGGGGCATCCTGGAAAGAATCAGCTGTCCTGGGCTGTTTCACGTCTGTTCTGGTGGCCTTCCCTACGTTCCGACATCGCCGCATATGTAGCGGCATGCTCCGTTTGTGCCCAGAGTAAGTCCCCTCGGCACCTTCCGTTGGGCCTTCTGCAACCCATAGCCACCGGGGAGCGCCCATGGTCACACCTAGGGATGGATTTCATTGTGGACCTCCCTGCATCCCGAGGCCATACGGTCATTCTCATGATTGTGGATCGGTTTTCCAAAATGTGCCACTGTGTTCCTCTCAAGAAGTTACCCTCTGCACAAGAGTTGGCCACGATTTTTGCCAGGGAGGTCTTCCGGTTGCACGGTTTGCCCAAGGAGATTGTGTCGGATCGGGGGAGTCAGTTTGTGTCCAGGTTCTGGCGCGCCTTTTGCTCCCAGTTGGGGATTCATCTCTCCTTCTCCTCGGCCTACCACCCTCAGTCCAATGGGGCCGCAGAACGATCCAATCAGGCCTTGGAGCAATTCCTTCGTTGCTATGTCTCCGATCACCAAGACAATTGGGTTGACCTCCTGCCTTGGGCTGAGTTTGCCAGGAACACGGCGGTGAACTCTTCCTCTGGGACGTCTCCCTTCATGGCCAATTATGGGTTCCAACCTGCCGTGTTACCGGAGGTATTCTCTCCCCAGGATATTCCGGCTGTGGAGGATCACCTTTCCCTCCTACGTGCTTCTTGGGTACAGATCCAGAAGTCCCTTGAGGCCTCTGCGCAGCGCCAGAGACTCCAGGCTGATCGCAGACGAGCGCCTGCTCCTTTCTACCAGGCCGGAGACCGTGTATGGTTGTCCACCCGCAACCTCAACCTTCGAGTGCCCACTCCCAAGCTGGCGCCTCGCTTTGTTGGTCCCTTCCGAGTGCTTCGCAGGGTAAACCCGGTAGCCTATGCCCTTGCGCTTCCTCCTGGCATGCGGATCTCTAACGTGTTTCATGTCTCCCTGTTGAAGCCACTGGTGTGTAATCGTTTCACTTCCTCGGTTCCTCGGCCTCGTCCGGTCCGAGTGGGCAATCGTGAGGAGTATGAGGTGAGCAATATCCTGGACTCACGCCTGGTCCGCGGTCGGGTGCAGTTTTTGGTCCATTGGCGTGGTTATGGTCCAGAGGAGCGTTCCTGGGTTCCCTCCGCAGATGTCCATGCTCCTGCCTTGCTCCGAGCCTTCCACGCACGCTTCCCTCAGAAACCGTTTTTTGCTCCGCGGAGGAGGGGCCCTTGAGGGGGAGGTACTGTCATGGTCTTACCTTCTTGCTGTTCTCCTTCGTTTGACATGTGCTGGCGGCCATCTTGGTTTCTGGGTTTCTTGTAGCCTTCCACCCTGCGGCTCCTCCTTCCCACTGGGAGGAGCTGGATGCCTAGCTCATATATATAGGAGGTCTGTGGCTTCAGTTCCTTGCTTGGTCCTCCTGTGTTCACATGCTTCTAAGACTGCTGCTGCTTCTGGTTCCTGATCCTGGCTTCGTCTGACTACCCTGCTGGTTCCTGATCCTGGCTTCGTCTGACTACCCTGCTGGTTCCTGATCCTGGCTTCGTCTGACTACCCTTCTGGTTCCTGACCCCTGGCCTCTCAAAGACTCTGCTTCGGTTTCACCATCCGCTTGGACTTTTGCTTTACAGCTTTATTTTCAATAAAGCCTTCTTATTTTCACTTATCTCTTGTTGTACGTCTGGTTCATGGTTCCGTGACATCACCTCCGGAACAGCCTGCCGGAGATCCTTGCCGCTAGTGTGAAAGTAGCCTTAGATAGTTCTCAAGAGAATTATATGTGAAGGGAAGCTTCAAAAAAGTTATTTTCATAATGATGGACATGAGTGTGGTAACTCCTAAAATGGGATTCTCTACCCTCTCGCTCTATCTGTACACATAGTTTTTACTGTGTTTGTGTGATCTCTCTTCCTTGCAGATTCTATTCTCTCTCTACACTGATGCTGTCTGTGTGTGCTCATTACTCCTCTCCCTGCAAATGCTGTAGGTTCTATCTTCTTTTTATACACCGAATGGTTGGGGGAGGAGGCTCTGGAGACACTGTAGGCATTTATGGGTGAGTTACGCAGAGTCATAGAGAGTTATCCTGCCAGAGAGTTCCTGCCTATTATAACAATCTGACTCTACCAGTTAATCCTGCTGTGTTCAGTGCCTGACTTTCTACGCCCCACTATGCATGCTCATAAGCCTGTAACTATCCATGCACTGTGCCTGTGATCATCAACTCCCACCCGTACTGTTAAAGATGTGTGAATTTTATTCTATATGTTTTGTATATCTAGGATTGTAATGAGTTAACTTTTTCTTCTCTAAGTGCCTCCCACCCCTCTCTTTGTTTCAAGACTGGAGAAGAGAGGGGGGGCAAAGAGCTGTGCTGTGGGCAATGTCCGGTTTCTCATCTTTCGACAGGTGTCCCAAGGGAGGCATATATAGAGTGTGGAGGAATGCGTAAGCCAATCATATGGCTTGATGATATATACATATTATTCACTGCCTATAGAGAAGCACCTCTTTGAAGTGTCACATATGACGTATGCAGTATTATTGTTAGACTGTCCGCCATTATAAGATGGCGGACACTTAGATGTTTACATTAGTTCACATTCCAAAGTGGTACACACTGCGCAGATGTTAGTATGTTATCTCTGTTTCTCTTATCTCTTTTTCCTTTTTGACCAATGAAACAATGTTTTATGCCTCAGTGAGGACTGCCCTCTTCTGAAGATGTATATACGCTTACCCCATGTAATAACAGTTAGAGATTGCTTTGACCAGCTTCTGTGTCAGTGTCTAGTCTCTCAACCACGCGTGGATATTAACCCCTTGGGGGTACATTGATTTGGAGCACCAGAGTGTATCTCAAATGCTCTAATTTAGGGCTACTTTATCAAAATGGCACCCCAGATGGGACTCTGAGCGAAAGTAGCATCCAACAGCTGACAAGACGGGCCCTGAGCTTGACGAACGGCAGAGGGGAGAGGACTGCAGCCTCTAAGAAAGGTGAGAAAACTTTTTATCTTATCTGCCTTTCTGCTATTTACTTCGTCATGCTCAGATAGCTCAGTCTGCTGTGAGGTGGTACCGATGTAAGTATAGTAGTCGGCTGTAATGCTGAAAGCTTGGAGTCTATAAAACCAATAGTCTGAAATTATAGATCACTCTGGTGTGTATATGTTTTGTGTGTGTCTGTGATTTATGTGAGGAGTGAGTTGATCACAGACGGTAAAACCACAGACAAAGGGAGGGGACAGTAACCTCCTGGTTTGGAAGGGGGCGCTGTAGCACCGAGGTGTGGGACAAAGTAAACTCTGGCTGACCTGGCCAGGGAGACGGTGGAGCCTCATGACCCTTTGATAGGGAAGACTGCGGAGATATTCTCCACCTGACCTGACCCCAGGAAGACGCGGCGGAGCCCGTCTGACCCTCTAGGGGGAAGACGTGCGGTGGAGTCCCAGCTGACTAGTCAGACGTGATAGTCAGATTTGAGCAAACTAGTGGGGAGGGTGAATCCTTTGTCTCCGGAGGAAAAGGTTAAAGGTGCTGATCACTCCTTTGTTTTGTGTGTGTGTCAGTCTGAAATACTGTTGTTGAGATGGGTCAGTCCCACTCACATGAAGAAGGAGAATATACTGCTCCTCAGCTTGTAGCGAGAGAAGAAGGAAGTCAACATGTAAAAAATTTTAAGAAGTTAATGAAGATTGCAGGATGTGATATTAATGGAGAATTGAATGTTGAAATATTGAAACGACTGGTACAGCGATGTCGGGGAAAGCTGAGTGATGAAGGATTATTAGGTGCAGCACAGGCATGGCACCGAGCGGCAAGACGATTTATGGCAACTGGAGGGACAGAAAGATGGGATGAAAAAAAAACAAAGATGTATATGTATACTGTGGGACCAGATGAGCCACCACCCTATCATGGTGCTCACAAACAAAAGCACTCGCAGCCCCTGTTGAAAAGTGCCCTCCCCCAACAGAGACCTGAGGGGTGGGTTTGTAATGTCTGCAGGCAGAAAAACCCAGATGCACATAACACTTGCCTGGCATGTGGAGCCCCCAGGCTTTGTAGCACCTCCTCTCTGATAGCAGTAGCTGCAAACCCCTCAGCTCCCCCCCCTTGTGGCTGCAGATAATAATGTACCGCCTCTCATCTCCTTTGGGGAAACACAGGAGCCAACTCAGCCCATGCCCCCCCTGCCAGCGCCCATATATCCAGTCATAAATGCTGACGGCACCTACTACATACCAGAAAAGGGAATGTCACAAAGAGTGAAACCAGTGGTGCCAATCATGATGGGGGCAGGAGAGGGGGGAGTGAGGAGGACAGGACCTGCAAAATCTAACAGAACGGAAGACCAGAGAACAGACGATGAATACAGGGAGAGTACAGGTGTACCAGAAGGTGCAGCAGATGAGGAACCACCTGAGTTGGATGATATGTCCAGAGTAGAGAAAGAGAAGGAACTGGATCTGATGGTAGCCAAACTGTCTGGACAAATAGACATCCTAACACGACAAGCCCAGACCTCAACAGCCAGGTCCAGTGAGGAGTATAAAACAGGAGGAAGATATGTTACGTTTAGCCCCACCCAAGCCACAAATTTAGTGAACTCACTCCCGGATCCAGAACTGCACCCTATGCCTTTCTACAGAGCAATAGAGCAGATAAGGAAGACGCATTCAGCTGCATGGAGGGACTTGTCTGGGCTGGTACAAATCAAAGCAGGGGACTCCTGGCCCACCATGCAGCGAGAATTGAATCTCCCACCGTATGCATCAGAAGAACACTTAAAGACATATGAGTCAGGGGAGGAGTTTAGTCAGAAGTTGGTGGAATGGGCAAGGGGGAGATTGGCTGATCAAGCTACTCAGATACAAGATATGAAGCAGGACAAAAGTGAATCCATAGAAAAATTTGCTAACAGGATGGAACAGATGTTCCGGGATCTAGGATTCAATCATAATGATACAGTGCAAGTAAGAATGTTATCCAGTGCCTTCGTGGATGGGCTAAAAATACCTATCCAAAAAGCCTTAAAAATTGCCCGCCCTGAGTATCGGACGGTTGACCTGGAAACACTTGTAGTAATAGCAAAAAGCATTGAGGCAGCCCCTTTAACTCATCCTGTCATGGTTAGCAGGGAAGGGCCCAGGGGAGCAGAAGACAGATTTCAGGATCCGGCCTGGAGAGCCAGTATCACCTGCTATGGATGTGGACAACAGGGACATTTCAAACGGAAATGCCCACATCGGCCAAGGGAGGGGCAGAGGAGACCTTACCAATTTCCTTGGGCACCGGCCCAAACTGCCCAGGCAGTTCTACAAATGGGGGCAGCCCCAAATCAACCGTAGGATGGGGGCAAGCCAGATCCACAAGTCGGAGAGGCCATTAATACTATGGCTTTGTGTCCTCCCCAGTGTGGCCCTACACCAACTGTGCAGCTGCAGGTGGGGGGGGGGGGGGGGGGGAATCCACACACCTTTCTTGTGGATACTGGTGCAGCCAGAAGTGTGCTCTGACTTGAAGAGATCTATGACCCGTCCTTTCTTGACAATATTACTGTACAATGTATTGCCATTGATGGAGAGGCAAGAACATCTGTGCTGACTAAACCATTGCCTGTGTCCTCAGGTTTAGTCCTTTCTCCCACGGTCCTGTCACAATTTGTAGTGTCTACTACCTGCCCCATCAACCTCTTGGGGGCAGACCTACTCCAAAAAATGCAAGCAAACATCCAGTTCCATGAAGACGGAACAATTACACTTTCTTCCCTCCTACAACCAGAAGAGACAGTTATGCTTGCTGCCCTACAAATAATACAGGATGAGATATCTGGAACAGCTATCCCATCAGATGTAATGAAGCTGATACCTCCCTATTTATGGTCCTCAGGGCCACAAGATATTGGAAGACTAAAGGTCCAGCCGTTAGTAGTCACGCTCAAGCCAGGTGCCATCCTACCACGCAAACCCCAATGTCCATTGTCAGTGGCACAAATAGATGCGGTGACTAAGCAAATCCTGGCATTCCAAGAAAAGGGAGCAATAATTAAAACAACCTCTCCGTGTAACACGCCCCTTTTCCCAGTTAAAAAGAAGGGGAAAAAAGGACAGCCAGACACTTATCGTATGGTACAAGATCTACAGGCTGTCAATGAAGTTACAATCCTGGAAACGCCAGTGGTATCAAACCCGTTTCACTGTAATTGATTTGGTAAATGCCTTCTTCTCAGTGCCACTTCATCCAGACAGTCAATATCTGTTTGCTTTCACACATGCTGGATGCCAATATACCTGGACGTCATGCCCCAAGGAGCACAGAACAGTCCTTCTCAGTTCAGTAAAGCCATGTCTTCCATACTGGATGAATGGAGAATGGAGCATGATACAGTGACACTCCTGCAATATGTGGATGATTTTCTCTTGTGTGCTGACACTGCACAAACATGCAGAGAAGCTTCTGTTGCACTACTACTCTTCTTGGCTCAACAAGGATGCAAGGTCAGTCTTGCAAAAATCCAGTGGTGTCAGGATAAGGTGGTCTTCCTGGGCCATTGTCTCAGCCCTGGGGCTAAACACCTGACTGAAGATAGAAAGACAGCGGTTATGAAGATGACTGAGCCTACAACACCAAAGCAACTTCAAGCCTTTCTAGGACTCATCTCATACAGTCAACCGTGGATTCTGGATGCTTCAATCCTCATGCAGCCCTTGTATGATTGTGTTCCTACTCAGCCTTTCTACC
The DNA here is from genome assembly GCF_905171765.1 of Bufo bufo. NCBI lineage: Eukaryota > Metazoa > Chordata > Amphibia > Anura > Bufonidae > Bufo > Bufo bufo. The sequence goes on from NC_053390.1 coordinate 361,556,234, forward strand.
TCACCTCTGAGGCCAAACAATGCTTTGAACTATTAAAAAAAGCATATCCTCTCCAGCCTTGGGCCTCCCGAACTACAACTGAACCATTCAGACTCTACGTCATGGAACGTCAAGGATATGCCACAGGTGTGCTAACCCAGCTACATGGAGGCCGCAGTCGCCCTCTGGGCGACTACTCGGCCAGACTTGACCCAGTGGCCAGAGGAAGTCCATCATGTATCCGAGCTATTCATGCATGTCACTTGCTATTGGACAAAACGGCTGATGTTGTCCTGGGTCATTCACTTCAAATCCTGGCCCCTCATGACATATCAGCCATCCTTCAGCAGACTCAGCCAAAACACTTGTCTGCAGCTAGACATCTCAGAATGCAGTGTTCTCTCTTACTTCCAGATACGGTCACTATCGGCAGATGCCATGTCCTCAATCCAGCTTCACTCCTTCCTTTCCCTCAAAGGGGGTCTCAAGAAGGGAAGGACGACAACATCGATGCCACATACTCAGATGATGAGTTTTATAACGGGGAAGCCCATGACTGCCTGCAATTAATTGAACAGGAAACTGAGCCCTTATGGAACATCAAAGAAACTCCTATTCTGGACCTGGACTTGACACTGTTTGTGGATGGATCTAGATACGCAGATGAAACAGGAAAATTCCACACAGGATATGCAGTTACCTCAATGGAAACAGTATTACAGCAACAACCCCTTCCACCTGATAAATCAGCACAGGAGGCTGAATTAATAGCTCTGACTGAAGCTTGCAAGATGGCAGGAGGGAAAACTGCAAACATCTATACTGATTCACGTTATGCTTTTGGAGTAGCCCATGACTTTGGACCAATATGGAAAAGCAGGAGGTTTCTGACAGCAGGAGGCACACCAGTGAAGAATGCGGAAGCTGTGCAGGCCCTGATGGAAGCTCTGAGCCTCTCCATACAAGCAGCAATTTTGAAGATCAAAGCCCATTCAAAAGCAGAAACTCCAGAGGCCCAGGGGAATTCTCTAGCAGACAAGGCAGCTAAAGAAGCGGCAGTGAGGGAAATGAAGGATCTCAGCACCATAATGGCTTTCGCTCCGGGTAAAGTGGCCAGGAAAGAAGGTGGAATTCCAAAGGGATTCTTCCTCACTAAGGAGATCTTGGCAGACAGACAACGTGAGGCTACAGATGATGAGTATGAGGTGTGGGCTCGGAAAGATGCTGGCCCAGATGAAGATCGAATATGGAGATTGGGCCACCTCCTGTGCCTACCGAGAAGTTTATATCCAAATGTAGTCTGTTGGGCCCATGGACCCACACATCTAGGGAAGACAGCCATGAACAATCTCATATCCTCCATATGGTTTGCACCCGCCATCTCCACTTACACCTCTCGATATGTGAACAGCTGCATGGTCTGTGCCAAGTGCAATCCAGGGAAGCTGGAGAAGGTTCCCACAAAGTGCCTAGCAAAACCCTTGTACCCTTTACAAAGGATCCAAATCGACCACATCCAAATGCCCCCTGCACAGGGGTTCCATTATGCTTTGGTGGTTGTAGACATGTTCTCTGGATGGCCAGAAGCCTACCCCGTGAAGAACCAGACAGCGAAAACTACTGTGAAGAAGTTGTTGAACGAAGTGGTTTGCCGGTTTGGGGTACCTGAAGTGATCGAGAGTGATCAAGGGACTGCTTTCACTGCGGACATTGCCGAGGAAATATGGACAGCTCTGGGAACGCACTTGGCCTTTCATACACCATACCGACCACAAAGCAGCGGAAAAGTAGAGAGAATGAACGGCACTCTGAAACTAAAGATGCTGAAGATGGCCCAAGAGACTGGCAAACCATGGCCAGAAACCCTTCCAATTGCCCTGGCCAGTGTTCGCCATACTCCCAGGGGAAAAGAGAAACTATCCCCCTTTGAGATCCTATTTGGTAGTGCCCCTAAGCTAGGACAGTATTTTCCAGAACAGCTTGCATTACAGTATGACTGTCTAGCTGATTATGTGATTGCTCTATGTAAACATTTGACTGATCTACATTTTCAAGTTTTTTCTTCAATTCCAGATCCTGAACAGATTCCTGGAAGTCACAAGTTGCAGCCCGGAGACTGGGTCCTGGTAAAGAAACACGTCAGAAAGACACTGGAACCCAGATTTGAGGGGCCTTACCAAGTACTGCTCACCACAGCTACCTCAGTGAAACTAGAGGGAAAAAAGACTTGGATACACGCATCCCACTGTAAAAGAATCACAAATCCTGACCCACCTCCTGAACAATGATGATATCCTTTTTCATTCTATTCATCATATGGGGAGGGGAAGGGGGGGGGTTATGTAAGCTCAGTCAAATGTTTCTACAAAGATGTGTGTCCAAAACCTCAGCTGAAATGTCATTATTGGGAACCACATTCAGACAGAAGTCCTTTGGTCTTTTGGGTCAACTTAACCAAAGAACTTCAAGTATATGACTTTGATTACTGTGATGTTGCTGATTGCAGATGTTATGATTTGATGACAATACAGGAGTATAAACTGTTCCAATACTATATCTGTGTTACTGAAGCAGCCTGGTCTAATGTCATCACTAACACAGGGGAAGATTGGGGATATAGGCCCCAAAAGGCTTTAAAAAGTAAGGTTAACAGGGAAAGAACCTGATACATAGAATGCGTTTATTTGACAGAAATGTGGGGAAAGCTCGGCCCAGTGGTTGTCAGCTATATCCAAATACTATAACTTGCAAGGGTCCCCAAAAATGTTACCCCCTGACCCTAACATTGCAGAACCCACAAAGGACAGATCTGGGCATGTACGTACTCAGAAGATACCCGTCAAATTAAAGAAACTATGCACCTTGGGGGCAGTTCTACCTAAAGGATTTGGCAAGTAGGTTCATCGGCCCCACTCCAACCCCTGGAAACCCCTTACTGCCCCTTGCTCACAGTCCGGAGGGAAGGAAACCCTACACAATGAAAGAAACCTTAGTCACAGAAACTGGCTTTGCAGATCGTAATGTGTGGCTTGATTGGGTGAGATATACTACAGCCCAGGCCAATAGGAGTGCGTGCATAGCTTGTGCTGCAGCCCGGCCCCACCTAGGTACCGTTCCTCTGCATCTCCCTCGAGATCATTTCACCTGTTTCCTTGGCCTATACACCAACTCCACATCTAAAGAGATAGCCTGTGAGCGATGGAAAAACCAGTACCCTCTTCTTAACCACCTCCGGACCGCCTAACGCAGATTCGCGTTCCGGAGGTGGCAGCGCTGCGCAGAGTCACGCATCTACGCGTCATCTCGCGAGACGCGAGATTTCCTCTGAACGCGCGCACACAGGCGCGCGCGCTCACAGGAACGGAAGGTAAGAGAGTGGATCTCCAGCCTGCCAGCGGCGATCGTTCGCTGGCAGGCTGGAGATGTGATTTTTTTAACCCCTAACAGGTATATTAGACGCTGTTTTGATAACAGCGTCTAATATACCTGCTACCTGGTCCTCTGGTGGTCCCCTTTGTTTGGATCGACCACCAGAGGACACAGGTAGCTCAGTAATATGTTGCACCAAGCACCACTACACTACACCCCCCCCTGTCACTTATTAACCCCTTATTCACCCTTGATCACCCTTGATCACCCCATATAGACTCCCTGATCACCCCCCTGTCATTGATTACCCCCCTGTCATTGATCACCCCCCTGTAAAGCTCCATTCAGACGTCCGCATGATTTTTACAGATCCACTGATAGATGGATCGGATCCGCAAAACGCATACGGACGTCTGAATGGAGCCTTACAGGGGCGTGATCAATGACGGTGGTGATCACCCCATCTAGACTCCCTGATCACCCCCCTGTCATTGATCACCCCCCTGTAAGGCTGCATTCAGATGTCCGTATGATTTTTACGGATCCACTGATACATGGATCGGATCCGCAAAACACATACGGACATCTGAATGGAGCCTTACAGGGGAGTGATCAATGACGGAGGTGATCACCCCATATAGACTCCCTGATCACCCCCCTGTCATTGATCACCCCCCTGTAAGGCTGCATTCAGATGTCCGTATGATTTTTACGGATCCACTGATACATGGATCGGATCCGCAAAACACGTACGGACATCTGAATGGAGCCTTACAGGGGAGTGATCAATGACGGAGGTGATCACCTAATATAGACTCCCTGATCACCCCCCTATCATTGATCACCCCCTGTCATTGATCACCCCCCTGTAAGGCTGCATTCAGATGTCCGTATGATTTTTACGGATCCACTGATGCATGGATCGGATCCGCAAAACACATACGGACATCTGAATGGAACCTTATAGGGGGGTGATCAATGACAGGGGGGTGATCACCCCATATAGACTCCCTGATCACCCCCCTGTCATTGATCACCCCCTGTCATTGATCACCCCCCTGTAAGGCTCCATTCAGACATTTTTTTGGCCCAAGTTAGCGGAAATTATAATTTTTTTTCTTACAAAGTCTCATATTCCACTAAATAAAATCTCACATGAAGTCACCATACCCTTCACGGAATCCAAATGCGTAAAAATTTTTGGACATTTATATTCCAGACTTCTTCTCACGCTTTAGGGCCCCTAGAATGCCAGGGCAGTATAAATACCCCACATGTGACCCCATTTCGGAAAGAAGACACCCCAAGGTATTCCGTGAGGGGCATATTGAGTCCATGAAAGATTGAAATTTTTGTCCCAAGTTAGCGGAAAGGGAGACTTTGTAAGAAAAAAAAAATATATAAATTTCCGCTAACTTGTGCCAAAAAAAAAATATTTCTATGAACTCGCCATGCCCCTCATTGAATACCTTGGGGTGTCTTCTTTCCAAAATGGGGTCACATGTGGGGTATTTATACTGCCCTGGCATTCTAGGGGCCCTAAAGCGTGAGAAGAAGTCTGGGATCCAAATGTCTAAAAATGCCCTCATAAAATGAATGTGGGCCCCTTTGCGCATCTAGGCTGCAAAAAAGTGTCACACATGTGGTATCGCCGTACTCAGGAGAAGTTGGGCAATGTGTTTTGGGGTGTCATTTTACATATACCCATGCTGGGTGAGATAAATATCTTGGTCAAATGCCAACTTTGTATAAAAAATGGGAAAAGTTGTCTTTTGACGAGATATTTCTCTCACCCAGCATGAGTATATGTAAAAAGACACCCCAAAACACATTGCCCAACTTCTCCTGAATACGGCGATACCACATGTGTGACACTTTTTTGCAGCCTAGGTGGGCAAAGGGGCCCACATTCCAAAGAGCACCTTTAGGATTTCACAGGTCATTTACCTACTTACCACACATTAGGGCCCCTGGAAAATGCCAGGGCAGTATAACTAACCCACAAGTGACCCCATTTTGGAAAGAAGACACCCTAAGGTATTCCGTGAGGGGCATGGCGAGTTCCTAGAATTTTATATTTTTTGTCACAAGTTAGCGGAAAATGATGATTTTTTATTTATTTTTTTCCCTTACAAAGTCTCATATTCCACTAACTTGTGACAAAAAATAAAAACTTCCATGAACTCACTATGCCCATCACGAAATACCTTGGGGTGTCTTCTTTCCAAAATGGGGTCACTTGTGGGGTAGTTATACTGCCCTGGCATTTTAGGGGCCGAATGCGTGAGAAGTGGTTTGAAATCAAAATCTGTAAAAAATGGCCGGTGAAATCCGAAAGGTGCTCTTTGGAATGTGGGCCCCTTTGCCCACCTAGGCTGCAAAAAAGTGTCACACATCTGGCATCGCTGTACTCAGGAGAAGTTGGGCAATGTGTTTTGGGGTGTCATTTTACATATACCCATGCTGGGTAAGAGAAATATCTTGGCAAAAGACAACTTTTCCCATTTTTTTATACAAAGTTGGCGTTTGACCAAGATATTTATCTCACCCAGCATGGGTATATGTAAAATGACACCCCAAAACACATTGGGCAACTTCTCCTGAGTACGGAGATACCACATGTGTGACACTTTTTTGCAGCCTAGGTGGGCAAAGGGGCCCACATTCCAAAGAGCACCTTTCGGATTTCACCGGTCATTTTTTACACATTTTGATTTCAAACTCCTTACCACACATTTGGGCCCCTAGAATGCCAGGGCAGTATAATTACCCCACAAGTGACCCCATTTTGGAAAGAAGACACCCCAAGGTATTCGCTGATGGGCATAGTGAGCTCATAGAAGTTTTTATTTTTTGTCACAAGTTAGTGGAAAATGAGACTTTGTAAGAAAAAATAAATAAATAAAAAAATCATCATTTTCCACTAACTTATGACAAAAAATAAAAAGTTCTATGAACTCACTATGCCCATCAACGAATACCTTAGGGTGTCTACTTTCCGAAATGGGGTCATTTGTGGGGTGTTTGTACTGTCTGGGCATTGTAGGACCTCAGGAAACATGACAGGTGCTCAGAAAGTCAGAGCTGCTTCAAAAAGCGGAAATTCACATTTTTGTACCATAGTTTGTAAACGCTATAACTTTTACCCAAACCATTTTTTTTTTACCCAAACATTTTTTTTTTATCAAAGACATGTAGAACAATAAATTTAGAGAAAAATTTATATATGGATGTCGTTTTTTTGCAAAATTTTACAACTGAAAGTGAAAAATGTCATTTTTTTGCAAAAAAATCGTTAAATTTCGATTAATAACAAAAAAGTTAAAATGTCAGCAGCAATGAAATACCACCAAATGAAAGCTCTATTAGTGAGAAGAAAAGTATGTAAAATTAATTTGGGTGGTAAGTTGCATGACCGAGCAATAAACGGTGAAAGTAGGGTAGGTCAGAAGTGTAAAAAGTGGCCTGGTCTTTAAGGGTGTTTAAGCTATAGGGGCTGAGGTGGTTAATGAAGGCCCTAAGATAAGTGGTATTACTATATACAAGGGCAACTACACTTGTTTTGAGATAGAGGGTAAGGAAGGAAAGGAGATGGGAAAATTCCCAGAAGGATATTGTGGTGAGATAGTAAATACCACTGGACAGGAGTATAAAATCCATTTGGTGAACCAAACCCAGGCTCTAGGAGATATAATATGGATATGTGCAGACATGAAATTGAGAACAAATATCGAGGTACAATGGCATGGTCAGTGTGCATTAGCCATGGTATTGATGCCCTTCCATATTTTCGATATCCCTGATTGGAAGAAGGTTGTAAGTCATATACAGCAGTCTCCAAGATCCCAGGAGCACATAGGGATGAGGGAAAAATGGGAGACTATTCCAGGTGGTAGTTTGGACATCCATGTATATATACACTGCTCAAAAAAATAAAGGGAACACTTAAACAACACAATGTAACTCCAAGTCAATCACACTTCTGTGAAATCAAACTGTCCACTTAGGAAGCAACACTGAGTGACAATCAATTCCACATGCTGTTGTGCAAATGGGATAGACAACAGGTGGAAATTATAGGCAATGTGCATGTGTCTGCTCAAACGGTCATAAACAGACTCCATGAGGGTGATATGAGGGCCTGACGTCCACAGGTGGGGGTTGTGCTTACAGCCCAACACCGTGCAGGACGTTTGGCATTTGCCAGAGAACACCAAGATTGGCAAATTCGCCACTGGCGCCCTGTGCTCTTCACAGATGAAAGCAGGGTCACACTGAGCACATGTGACAGACGTGACAGAGTCTGGAGACGCCGTGGAGAACGTTCTGCTGCCTGCAACATCCTCCAGCATGACCGGTTTGGCATTGGGTCAGTAATGGTGTGGGGTGGCATTTCTTTGGAGGGCCGCACAGCCCTCCATGTGCTCGCCAGAGGTAGCCTGACTGCCATTAGGTACCGAGATGAGATCCTCAGACCCCTTGTGAGACCATATGCTGGTGCGGTTGGCCCTGGGTTCCTCCTAATGCAAGACAATGCTAGACCTCATGTGGCTGGAGTGTGTCAGCAGTTCCTGCAAGACGAAGGCATTGATGCTATGGACTGGCCCGCCCGTTCCCCAGACCTGAATCCAATTGAGCACATCTGGGACATCATGTCTCGCTCTATCCACCAACGTCACGTTGCACCACAGACTGTCCAGGAGTTGGCAGATGCTTTAGTCCAGGTCTGGGAGGAGATCCCTCAGGAGACCGTCCGCCACCTCATCAGGAGCATGCACAGGCGTTGTAGGGAGGTCATACAGGCACGTGGAGGCCACACACACTACTGAGCCTCATTTTGACTTGTTTTAAGGACATTACATCAAAGTTGGATCAGCCTGTAGTGTGTTTTTCCACTTTAATTTTGAGTGTGACTCCAAATACAGACCTCCATGGGTTGAAAAATTTGATTTCCATTTTTAATTTTCGTGTGATTTTGTTGTCAGCACATTCAACTATGTAAAGAACAAAGTATTTCAGAAGAATATTTAATTAACTCAGATCTAGGATGTGTTATTTTTGTGTTCCCTTTATTTTTTTGAGCAGTGTAGATGCTATTGGAGTCCCGAGGGGGGTCCCTGATGAATTTAAAGCACAGAATTAAGTTGCAGCAGGATTTGAATCTATATTCACAATAATTGTGGTAAACAAAAATGTGGATTGGATAAATTATATCTACTATAACCAGCAACGCTTTGTGAATTACACTCGGGATGCCCTAAAAGGTATAATAGAACAATTGGGTCCCACTAGTACTATGGCATTCCAGAACAGAATGGCTTCGGACATGTTGCTGGCAGAGAAAGGAGGAGTTTGCAAAATGATAGGAGAATCCTGCTGTACTGTCATACCCGATAATATAGGGCCCAATGGGCAGGTCATGAGTGCTTTAAAGGGATTGACCTCCCTATCTGAAGAATTAAAAAGGAATTCGGGAATAGACAATTCATGGGCAGAAGAGCTAGAGAACTGGTTCAAAAATTGGAAGCAGATGTTGTTGCAAATTGGTATCATCATCATCGTTGTTTTGATTTTGCTTGTTCTAATTATCTGCTGTATTATTCCCTGTGTAAAGAAATTGTTCAACAAGGCAGTTGATGAGGCCACACCAGAGATGATGATGGGAGAATTGTATGAAAACTTCGATCCAGAAAATCAGGAGCACTGATGACCTCCAGTCCCCCCATATAATGTCAACGCCGGTTAGGGAAAGATCATCTGACTTCCCCGTGCTCAAATCCAGTGTCACGGGAGGCTGTTCGCTAGGAATGGCTTGTCGTGGAAGCTGGTGAAGAGGAGACGGAGCATTGAGACAGATGTTTAGGTTTAGGGAGAGAATGAAATTCAAGGGGGGACTGTTAAAGATGTGTGAATTTTATTCTATATTTTTTGTATATCTAGGATTGTAATGAGTTAACTTTTTTTTCTCTAAGTGCCTCCCACCCCTCTCTTTGTTTCAAGACTGGAGAAGAGAGGGGGGCAAAGAGCTGTGCTGTGGGCAATGTCCGGTTTCTCATCTTTCTACAGGTGTCCCAAGGGAGGCATAAATAGAGTGTGGAGGAATGCGTAAGCCAATCATATGGCTTGATGATATATACATATTATTCACTGCCTATAGAGAAGCACCTCTTTGAAGTGTCACATATGACGTATGCAGTATTATTGTTAGACTGTCCGCCATTATAAGATGGCGGACACTTAGATGTTTACATTAGTTCACATTCCAAAGTGGTACACACTGTGCAGATGTTAGTATGTTATCTCTGTTTCTCTTATCTCTTTTTCCTTTTTGACCAATGAAACAATGTTTTATGCCTCAGTGAGGACTGCCCTCTTCTGAAGATGTATATACACTTACCCCATGTAATAAAAGTTAGAGATTGCTTTGACCAGCTTCTGTGTTAGTGTCTAGTCTCTCAACCACGCGTGGATATTAACCCCTTGGGGGTACATTGATTCGGAGCACCAGAGTCTATCTCAAATGCTCTAATTTAGGGCTACTTTATCAGTATTTTCCCCTGTAGTTCCATTGAGCATGGGTACTTTAGATTATGGATGACATTTGCCCCTATTTCTACAACGCAAAGCCATCAACTCACTACTTTAGTGCACTTGGAAGGGTTAACTTTAACTATGATTTCTGCTGTTGTTTACACTTATACTGCTTTATATTGTTGAACTGTATTTTATTTGTTAATTGTAATATATCCTGTTCATTTGCACTGTTAGTGCACCACATCTGCACTGCGGAAATGGTTAATGTACATCCAGCTAGATAATATTAGCTAATAATATTTGTGTTCCAACTTCCCTATTTGCCATATGCTGTGTACAACAGGGTATGTCAGTATTACTGTCAATACTCTGACTGTCACTGCTTAGTATACCACACTTGACCCCTCCATGTGAGCCAGCTGCTGTTAAATTTGCCACTTGGCCCCTGCCAAAATGGTGGCAGCAGCAATCAACACTATAGAGAAAATTAGAAAAAAAAAACTCTCCTAGCCTGTGGTGCTCTCTGTCTCCTGCTGCTTCTGCTGCTGTCAGGATTTCGACTACCATCACACACAAACAGGTATAGTGCAACCCTAAACCTGCCCAGACCCACAATCCCTATCTACTTGCATGGTCACCCTAGGCAGTGACCCCACAACTGGATGACAGTCACTATACTGCAATACGTGAAGGGCGACACACAAACAGGGACAAACAAACACCAATAGTCGTCATACGGAAAAAGGGTCAAATACCAGTTGGACAATACAGGACAAATAACGCCAGAGGCAATGTGAAAATAAAAAACATACCCAAGAATCAGAACCAGGAGATCACTATGATACCAAAACACCAGAAGCCAAAACCGTAGTCACAATACCAAATTCAGAGATCCAAAGGCAGGGTACTCTTCAATAATGCAAGGAACCAGTAGGGGGAGCCAGAGGACAATAATATTCACCGGCACCTGCAGATGCAGGTGCCAGCCTTTTATAGCAGAGAAAAGCAGCTCACGCAGGTGTGCCAGTACGCTGGGTGGAGCAGCCGCTTACTCGCCCTGACGTTCAGGAGCCCTGATACACCTCCTCATCGGCCCAAGGCTCCAATGTCAGCGAGGGCTGCCCTGCACGGAGGTGACAGCGGCAGCCAGGGGAACCATAACAGCTACTTTCCTTCATTAAAGACATAAAGGCCCATTATATTTCTGTGTGTATACAGAGGGGTCCAAAAATGTATACACACTTTAACATGAGAAATATCTGTAGAAGCCTACTTTCACACTAGCGTTAAAATCTTTCAGAAGACAGTTCCTGCAGAGAAACAGCCTGCTGTAGTTTATTGAATGCGGCATAGCCAGAAAGGAGCTGAGCACCGCCAGGCCCCACTGATTATAAGTAGACCCAGCGGGGATCCAGCCTGTTTCTGGCATTAGTGTCGGGACTTTGCCAGACAAAAAATGATGCTTGCACTATTGAAGTGTGTATACATACTGTATTTATGTATATTTGACTGCATATAGTGATCGTGTGTAGTTTGCATGTGTGCCTGTGAGTAATAATTAAGTGTACACATACTTGTTGGTAGTTGGTGTTTTGATTACTACTTTAATATGTCCAGCATCCAGCATGAAGTTATTCTGTGGTAATATAAAGCTGAGTATACAGTTTTATTATTCATCAAGAGCATGGGCATATTATTCAGACAGTGGTGAGATTTAATTCACTTGGCCCATGTACAATAAAACTTACAACGTTTCAACCCATCAAGTAGGTCTTTCGCAGATCCACGGTTTACATTTATTAATTGTTTCTCCAATAAATAATAAATACTTTTATGGCAACATGATTGATGAAGATTAAAGGTAAAGAATTCCGGAGCATCTGTACTTAAACTTTATTGTAGTGTTCCCCCATTATTCCTCGTAGATGACAAACTTCCAGAAAATGTGGTTGGGAAATCTACAGTAAGTGAATTTACACTTGCCTGGGATAAACACATGTCTATCCTAAGATTATAAATAAAAAATATATGAGAAGACTAGATGGACCTTGTGATCTTTTTCTGCTGTCAATCTTCTATGTTTCTATAAGAGTATGAATAAGGAGTGACCAACATGGAGACTTTTTGAGATGAAAGTAATTTTAACTTTACAATATTGTAGACATGCACTCTCCACTTGGGATCACTCAGAGAACAATGATTTCAAGTACATACATATTTATTAAAAATATAAAAATATAAAATAATATATACACAAAGCCCAAAATCCAAAGAAAAACCCAGAAAAAAAACAGAAAAGTTGAGGCCGTATTATATGGTAAAGGTACAATGTCTGTCAGTCATAACTATGAACATACCGGAGTATGTTCTGAGGACAGAGTGACGTGATGACGTAGACACAGTACGTCGCGCTCACCGCCCTCCCCAGGGCTCGGCTATTCCGCTATCCGCTATCCCGATCCTCCTGGCGTCTCTGCGGTGGTTCTCGCCCCTATGCTCCTTATGGTCGCGGGGTATGTGCTGCTGTCCTAGCCGCTGACTCCACTGCTTCTGACTGCTGAGTGTGTTCCTACCTTCTGCTGATCCACCTCCTCTCCTCCCCTGTACCGCTGTGACTAACCCTCCTGTGATCGCCTCAACTGACGGGCTGCTGGACGGGCTGTTGGATTTTACTTGGGAGCTCTGCCTAGTCTCCTCCATGTGGATCGGCGGCTCCGCTTTCGTCCGCTGCGTGGGTGGCGAACGTTTGATTCTCAGCTCACCTGGGAGCTCTGTCTCACCTCCTCCGCATACCTGACCTCCTCCTCATGTCTCTAGTTTCTGCCGATCCTCCTCCCCTCTTCGCTTGTGCCGCTGCAACTAACTTTGCCGTGATTGTGAGCTCTGCCTGACCCCCTCCCCATATCTGACCTCCTCCTCGTGTCTCCAGCCTTTCTGATCCTTCTCTTCTCCTCCCCTGTACCGCGGTGACCAACTTTGCTGTGATTGCTTCGACTGACGGCTGTTGGACGGGCTGCTGGATTCCACCTGGGAAATCTGCTTGGCTTCCGCTTCGTGGATCGGCGGCTCCGCTCTCGTCCGCTTCCTGGGTGGCGGGCGAGGTACGGTCTCCGTTATGTTTGGGACCATGATCTCCTATTTTTGATTGCCAGCGCATCTCCCGGTTCTCAAGCCCTGGTCGGCGATACTGCTCTTCACGTGGACTGTCGGGGTGTGTTAAAGCTGGTGAGACTGTTCCTTTTTTTCCCTTTTTGCCTCCTGTCTCTCCCCTATGTCCTCTCCCTTCGATACTAATTACTAACCAAAACTGCTCCAGCATTTCAGAACGTATTCAATCTATATTTTGTAAAGCTTATTGTTACTTACCCTCGCTGTTGAAAGAGAAAAGTGAGGTGGCCATAAAAGCAAAATAAAAGTAAATTATAAATACAAATATAAAAGGAACAAGCTACAAAAGCATAAAGTGAAAAAAGAGAAGAAGGAAGAGAAGGAAAAAAAAAACAAAAAAAAAAACAAGGAGGAGAAGAAGGGGGAGAGGAACATAAAGTAAGGGGGAGAAAAATAGAAAAAAATAAAATAAAATATAAAGAAAAAGAAAAAAAAGGGGCGAAGGAAAAAAGAAAAGAAGGGGGAGAAGGAGAAAAAAAAAAAAAGAAGAAAAAAAGGGAAAAAAGGGAAAAAAAAAAAAAAAAAAAGGAAAAAGGAGAAGACGAAAAAGGAAGGGGAGGAAGGGGAAAAAATAAAAAGGAAAAAAAAAATTAAAAAAAAATAAAAATAAAAAAGGAGAGAAAGGAAGGAGAAGAAAGAAGGGGAAAAAAAAAAAAAAAACAGGATCAGGGCATGGCGCCAAAAGCCAGTAGGCGTTCGGTTGACCTTTCTAGTCAGAAACCGGGCACAAAAACTTTTGAAACAACAAAAATAGACCAGTTCCTGAGGTCTCCAAGGGTTAATACGAGGGGCGGACAAAAGGACTTTGCCTCTAAAAAAAATAGCGACCCTGAGGTGACTGAGATAGAACTACAAAAAGCCTCTAGACAACCTGAAGAAGAAGAGGGTATAATGGGAGAAGTTATGCCCAATGACAATTCCTCTCCGCTAGAAGAAATACTGCTAGCAGTTAAACAAAATGGGGATTTAATACAGGCTGTTACAACCCAACTTGGGTTCATCCAAGTTGATGTGGGACTAATAAGAGACGATTTGTCAAAAATCCGAGACAGAGTTAACAATCTTGAGAGCTCTACGGCCTTGATACAGAACGAATTCCAAAAAACAAACTCTGAAGTCTCCACACTGAAATTAGAGTGTAACCTTCTGAAGAAAAAGATGGCGGACTTTGAGGATAGATCGCGAAGATACAACGTGAGAATAATAGGGATCCCAGAGGGTGCTGAAGAGAAGAATCCCACTCAATTTATACAGAAGTTAATCTTTGAGAATTTTGGGAAGCACTCGTTCTCCTCACTGTTTATGATAGAAAGAGCCCATCGGGTCCCAGGGGGTAAACCAATCCCAGGGAGACAACCTCGGACATTTCTTGTTAAGTTATTGGTCACAGGGGATAAAGATATGTTATTGAGAAGGGCGAGGGAATGCTCACCGGTTGTATATAATGGTAATAAATTGGCTTTTTTTCCGGATTTTTCAAAAGACATACAAGAAAAGAGACGCACATTTATGACGCTAAAAAAGAAGCTAAGAGAAAGGGATATCAAATACTCTCTTATGTTCCCAGCAAAATTGCGGATTATTTTTAATGATAAAATTCTATTTTTTGATACTCCGGATAAAGCCGCGGACTGGCTTGAACGAAATGATCTGTGACTTAATTGCTTCAGGATTTGGTGGGAACAATAACTGCTATAGGGGGTTTATACCCCCAATTGCCCTTTTCTCCGTTTCTTAATAGGGAGGGCCGAGTGTGGGGAGTGTGGGAGGGATGGTCATATGAGAGAAATCTACTACAATACGTGGTGGATTACCTGTACGGGGGGGGGGGGGGGGGGGGTCTGGGGTGGGAGATATGCTGTGGTGCGTCTAAAATATTATCTTTTTATTTTTTTTTATTTATTTTTTCCTTTGTTTGTTGTTTTGTGCCCACCTAACCGCTTTTAATAATGTCGATTAGAATTCTTGCCTGGAATATACGCGGTTTGGGGGATAGAGGAAAAAGACAAGCGGTTTTTGATTTGACACAGGTCAACCTACCAGCAATAGTATGTTTGTTAGAAACCCATCTTACTGAAGAGACCTCCAGGGTGGTCGGCAGGGGATGGGCTGCGCATACGTATCATTCTACTTTTTCCAGCCACTCCAGAGGTGTTACTGTCTTGATACATAGACAGATTGATTTAGTCTGTGAGGCATCCTCTGTCGACCATCAGGGGAGATTTATCTTCCTATATTGTAGGTTAAGAGGGAAGATATGTATTTTGGCTTTTGTCTATATTCCACCGCCATTTTCCTTTTCGGTTCTTAATTCTTTGTTATTATTTATGGATAAATGGCCAGAGTGCCCAACAATGATTATTGGTGATTTCAACTGTGTCATTGATCCTCTACGTGATAGGGTCTCTACGAGTGCCAAGGGAGATAGTCCGGTTCAGGGGTCTCCCCTGGCACGGTTTTGCTCTGAGGCTGGTTTTGAAGATGTGTGGGGACATCTAGGACAGGGGGAAAGGGGTTTTTCATGCTTTAGTAAAGCAGGTAAATCTATGTCTAGAATAGATCTTGCATTGATAAGTAGTAAATATGTGAAACTCGTAAAACGAATGAAATATGAAACAAGGTCAATTTCGGACCATTCACCGTTACGCCTCGAACTCTGCTTAACCCAGGAAAGACACATACAAAAACCCCCTTTTAGATTAAACCCCTATTGGTTATCAGTAATAAAGACACATGAAACAATCCAGAATGAAATTGGCCGATTTTGGAATAACAACTATGGCTCAGCAAAAATTCAAGTGGTATGGGACACCTTTAAGGCGTATATGAGGGGAATGATGGTCAGTAATATTGCGAACCTCAGAAAGGAGTATGGGAAAAAACAGAAAAATCTAGAAGAACTTGCATCACTGGCGACACAATCCTTTTATACGAATAAGATGGAGGAGAATAGAGAAAGTATGCAAATGGCCACACAAGTATACTCTAACTTTTTATTGGACAAAGCCCAACAGAGCCTTTTTTTTAAAGGGCGAAAGTACTTTACGGAGTCAGGGTGACCTGGTAAACTTTTGTCCAGAGTGATCTCAAGTCAACAATCCAAAAAATATATTGATAATGTTAGACTGGTTAATGGTAGGATGGTTAGTGGACAGGGTCCTGTAGAGAAGGCCTTTGTGGACTATTTCTTGGATTTGTATAAAGCTGAATCGAAGATCACAGATGATAAGATGGATGCCTATCTTGATGGCATTGCTTTTCCAACTATTACTGAGGCGCAAAAGAAAGCACTTGAATTGGATGTTTCAATCCAGGAACTTGAGGGAGCTATTAAATTATGTTCGGCCAATTCCACCCCTGGTTCAGATGGACTCCCATACGAATTCTATAGTAAATATGGGGACTTTATTCTCCCCAGACTGCTGGAGGTCTTTTCTGAATCAGTGGAGGACGGGAAGTTACCAGATTCAATGATGGAAGCCGTAATAACATTAATTCCAAAAAAAGGCAAAGATCCCGTAGATCTAGAATCATATAGACCAATCTCACTGCTTAATGCAGATGTAAAGCTTCTTGCGAGGATTTTGGCCACAAGGCTTTCTAGGGTTATTTCCTCCATTGTCCATCCGGATCAGAATGGTTTTATTCAAAACAAGGGCACGCATCATAATCTCCATCGGCTTTTTGCCAATATACAGGCCCCTGGGGGGACCACTCGCTCCATCCTGTCACTGGATGCCTCAAAGGCCTTTGACAGGGTGGAGTGGCGATTCCTCTGGAAGGTTCTGGTAAGGATGGGCTTCGGGGAAAGATTTATAGGCATTCTCAAGTTATTGTATAGATCCCCCAAGGCAAAACTGAGTCTCAATGGGATCCTGACAACTAGTTTTGATTTAAATAGAGGGACGCGTCAGGGCTGCCCACTATCGCCATTGTTATTTGATATTTATATTGAACCTCTTGCGATGGCCATTAGGCAGGATGATCAAGTTAAAGGATTTGGTACGCTTGGAGTGCAAGACCGTATTTCCCTATACGCGGATGATGTTCTTTTTTTTATAGACCATACGGAAACAACTCTCCCCAGAATTATTCAAATGGTCAAATCATTTGGTGAGGTGTCCGGTCTTCTTATAAACTGGTCTAAGACCAGTTTGATGCCAATATACCCCCTACCACAGAAAGAGGTTCTTGTGACACAGTTGGACATCGTTGACTCTTTTCATTATTTGGGTTTGATTATATCACCCCGGGTTGAAAATTTTGTACAACTTAATTTGATCCCCATAATGACAAAGATTAGAGCTAAAATAGGGATCTGGTTGAGACTTCCCCTATCATTGTGGATGACGGACACTGTTATGGGGGGGATCTGTGGATGACGGACACTGTTATGGGGGGGATCTGTGGATGACGGACACTGTTATGGGGGGGATCTGTGGATGACGGACACTGTTATGGGGGGGATCTGTGGATGATGGACACTGTTATGGGGGGAATCTGTGGATGACGGACACTGTTATGGGGGGGATCTGTGGATGACGGACACTGTTATGGGGGGGATCTGTGGATGATGGACACTGTTATGGGGGGATCTGTGGATGACGGACACTGTTATGGGGGGGATCTGTGGATGACGGACACTGTTATGGGGGGATCTGTGGATGACGGACACTGTTATGGGGGGGATCTGTGGATGACGGACACTGTTATGGGGGGATCTGTGGATGACGGACACTGTTATGGGGGGATCTGTGGATGACAGACACTGTTACAGGGGGATCTGTGGCTGGCACTGTTACAGGGGGGGGGGGTGATCTGTGGCTGGCACTGTTACAGGAGGGGATCTGCGGATGGCACTGTTATGGGCTGGGGGGATCTGTGGGTGGCACTGTTATATATGTGCCATCCACAGACCCCCCCAGCCCATAACAGTGCCATCCACAGACCCCCCCCAGCCCATAACAGTGACATCCACAGACCCCCCCAGCCCATAACAGTGACATCCACAGACCCCCCCAGCCCATAACTGTGCCATCCACAGATCGCCCCCCCCCCCCCCCCCCCCCCCCCCGCTGCCGCCAGTATACAAATATAAGATGTTATATTCATTTATTGGTTATTAAACATGCCCCCTCATTCATATTACTACCTTACATCCTAATCGCTTCTGTAGAATTCAGGCAGCCCAAGCCGGGCGGCCGGCGCGTCTCTCACTGACGTCACTTGCCTGCGCCGCCTGCTTCATTCAGGCACATGACAAGAGTTACGCTGCCGCCCGCCTGGCCTGCCTGAATTCTACAGATGCGATTAGGATGTAAGGTAGTAATAGGACTGAGGGGGCAAGTTTAATAACCAATAAATGAATATGACATCTTATATTAGTATACCGGAGCGGCGGGGCGGGGCTATACTACACTGACTGCACCGCCCCGCCGCTATTGCCAGCCCCCAGATCCTCCTCCCAGTCCCTCCCCGAGTCCCCGCTCGCTCCTACATCGCAGCTTGCGATGTAAAATGGCAAGCATTCACCCCATAAGACGCAGGGGCATTTCTCCCCCATTTTGGGGGAAGAAAAAGTGCGTGTTATGGGGCGAAAAATACGGTAAGTCATTTATAGAGATAACACACAATATAGAAAACTTTTCATGGTTTAGATACTTTCAATTGCATTCAGCATTATCTAGTCTGGACGATAAACTGGTGTTGGATATAGATAGCTCATCCTTCTTGAATGACTGGGTAGGGGGGACACCGTCTAGAATGAAGATTTCAAATATATATAAGTTAGTACTTAAGGCACGGTTTAGTGATATACAGTCACCAGGACAAAGAGCGTGGGAGATGGATTGTCCGAACATACAAGTAGAAGGGTGGGAGAATATTTTTGGGAATCTAGGTTTACTATCCCAGAACTTTAGCCATGTTCTAGTACATTTTAATATTTGTCACAGATTATATGTCACCCCTTTATGGATGAATAAATGTGGGCTAAGAGATACCTCTAACTGCCCTAAATGCGACACCTCTGGTGCGGACTATCTTCATATGATCTGGACCTGCCCAGAACTTATAAAATACTGGAATAGCATTAATAACTTTATCACCTACAAATTAAAAATACGAATTCCTTTCGAACCACAAGTGTTTTTGCTTAATGATTTTTCCAAAATAAATAACCATAAGTATCAAAAGATCTTCCTAGGTAGAATACTGATGTTGGCCAGAGTTTTGGTCAGTCGGACCTGGTTTGCTCGATATACTCCAGAGATAAATACATGGATAAACCTAATTAACAAGGTAAAAAATTATGAGAAAATTATGTATAAACAGAGGGAAGCTGAGGAGAAGTGGACTAAGATATCTGGCGGTTGGAGGATTTGATTAGTTTGGATAATTGTTTCTTCTTCCCGTTTTTTTTTTTTACGCATCACAGGTATGGGGAGGGGGGTGGGTATAGGGAATGAGGATAAGGGGAAAGGAAAATGAAAAATTCTTTTTGTACTGTAATTTGTTTTTATATATCAATTAATAAAGATAATTAATTTTAAAAAAAAAGGTAAAGAATTCCGGAGCATCTGTACTTAAACTTTATTGTAGTGTTCCCCCATTATTCCTCGTAGATGACAAACTTCCAGAAAATGTAGTTGGGAAATCTACAGTAAGTGAATTTACACTTGCCTGGGATAAACACATGTCTATCCTAAGATTATAAATAAAAAATATATGAGAAGACTAGATGGACCTTGTGATCTTTTTCTGCTGTCAATCTTCTATGTTTCTATAAGAGTATGAATAAGGAGTGACCAACATGGAGACTTTTTGAGATGAAAGTAATTTTAACTTTACAATATTGTAGACATGCACTCTCCACTTGGGATCACTCAGAGAACAATGATTTCAAGTACATACATATTTATTAAAAATATAAAAATATAAAATAATATATACACAAAGCCCAAAATCCAAAGAAAAACCCAGAAAAAAAACAGAAAAGTTGAGGCCGTATTATATGGTAAAGGTACAATGTCTGTCAGTCATACAGCCACCCCATAACACTGATAAATGTATGGGATATATCCTGATATAGCTTCACAATACTGATATAAATATATATAAGATATATCTTGATATTTTCAATATGATACCTCGATATACTGTATGTCTGACAGGCAAACAGTGCAATTAGTCAATCAAATGGCTATTTATATACAGTACTAGTAATAATTCACTTTAACCACAATGAGAAATGTTACATATATAACCACAATATGAAGCATTGTATATATAACATAACAGTATATATATATATATATATATATATATATATATATATATATATTGTGGGGACTAGCTCTGGTAGACAGGATTAGCGGACACAGTATAGAGGCAACAACAAGTTCTTTGGATACAACAGTTCAGTGCTTTATTCACATTTAAGGGAAGTGACAAAACAAGCAGTCATATTCAAACAAAAATTCACCTTGCGGTGTTGGTAGTAATTCACATCATACGGCAATTCTGCCTCAAAGAGTCCTTGCTGATAGCAGCACCAACCTGTTTTCACGCCAAACAGGTAGCAAGCCTTCATCCAGACACAAGGCTCCCAGATCCCAACACAGAGACATGGCTTCTGAGCCCAGCTGCCTACTTAAGGACAGCCAGGTGCTGCCAAAACCCGGACCTGCATTTAAAATCCGGCCCGGTATTTGACCTCACCTGGCTGTAAATCAGCCCAGCAGCACATGCTGGGAGGAAAATACCTGTTTTCCCAGACCAAACCTCTCACTGTGTCACAATATATATCTATCTCAGTATGTTCCAACAATATATAAAAAGAGTTATATCCAATGTTATTATATATACAGCATTAGTGATTGTCGGTCAATGGATGCTGATCCAATCTGGCTATGATATGGAAAAACGCTTTTTAATCACCATATGTTAGAATCACGTTTGTATTTCAAAGTTCTCCTCAAAATAATCTATATTGGTCCATATAATCAAATCACCGTTGGTAGTAAAGTATAAACCAGTTCAGTATCTTGCATATTGTGGATCTAGTGATGATTCATATAGTATATTTCACATTGGTGGTATGGTGTAGATCAGGCATGCTCAACCTGCGGCCCTCCAGCTGTTGCAAAACTACAACTCCCAGCACGCCCGGACAGCCTACAGCTATCAGCCTACAGCAGGGCATGGTGGGAGTTGTAGATTTACAAAAGCTGGAGGGCCGCAGGTTGAGCATCCCTGGTATGGATAAATCTTCTATAACCAGCGGTAGCAATATATGGCAGACGTTTAATAAAATGATAGATCGTTAAGAAAAATCCATATAGTTTTACTCACAGTTGGTGGTATAGTGCAGTGGTGACCAACCATTTTTAGTCTGAGGGCCGCACTAGACATGGTATAAATTTCACGGGCCAGAACCAGGTAGCTTTGTCAGAAAGAAATGCAAACACTGTGATTGGGCACGTGTGAGCATTACTAAAATACATAATACGTAGGCCTTCAAATCTGTGTTGGAGGCTGCGTTTGGAGCCTCTGTTGCAGATTCTGTCGAAAGACCAGACAAAAAAAAGCCTTGTATGCAGCACTTTTGTATCCTGTAAAAAGACAGGATCCTGAATGGAAACTGAACGGATCCCATCATAGTCGGTGGAGTCTGTTCAGCTTCTTCCGTGTGGGGTGACAGGAGGAGGGGGGAGCAGGGTCACTAGTGGGGTGACAGGAGGAGGGGGGAGCAGGGTCACTAGTGGGGTGACAGGAGGAGGGGGGAGCAGGGTCACTAGTGAGGTAACAGGAGGAGGGGGGAGCAGGGTCACTAGTGTGGTGACAGGAGGAGGGGGGAGCAGGGTCACTAGTGGGGTGACAGGAGGAGGGGGAAGCAGGATCACTAGTGAGGTGACAGGAGGAGGGGGAGCAGGATCACTAGTGGGGTGACAGGAGGAGGGGGGAGCAGGGTCACTAGTGGGGTGACAGGAGGAGGGGGAAGCAGGGTCACTAGTGAGGTAACAGGAGGAGGGGGGAGCAGGGTCACTAGTGGGGTGACAGGAGGAGGGGGAAGCAGGGTCACTAGTGGGGTGACAGGAGGAGGGGGAAGCAGGATCACTAGTGAGGTGACAGGAGGAGGGGGAGCAGGATCACTAGTGGGGTGACAGGAGGAGGGGGAGCAGGGTCACTAGTGAGGTGACAGGAGGAGGGGGGGCAGGGTCACTAGTGGGGTGGTAGGAGGAAGGGGGAGCAGGGTCACTAGTGGGGTGACAGGATGAGGGGGAAGCAGGGTCACTAGTGGAGTGACAGGAAAAGGGGGGATCAGGATCACTAATGGGGTGACAGGAGGAGGGGAAGCAGGGTCACTAGGAGGGTGATAGGAGGAGGGGAAAGCAGGGTCACTAGTGAGGTGACAGGAGGAGGAGGGAGCAGGGTCACTAGTGGGGTGACAGGAGGAGGGGGAAGCAGGGTCACTAGTGAGGTGACAGGAGGAGGGGGGAGCAGGGTCACTAGTGGGGTGACAGGAAGAGGGGAGAGCAGGGTCACTAGTGGGGTGATAGGAGGAGGGGGAAGCAGGGTCACTGGGGACCAGTCACGTGAGTCCACGGCTCCTTACCTCTCCAGCGGCCCTGTCATGTTTCCCAAGGTCCTCGGTCAGTGCGTCCCGCTCTCCTTACAACAGCCACCTCTGGAGCCAGCTACGCCTCCTTCCAGCTCCCACCGGCTTCTCCTGCTGCAGGACCTGTATTGCCCCGGCGTGCACCTATACCAACCAATAACAAAGATCCATGCTGTAAGGAGCTTTGCTATTGGTTATTTCAAGCACAGGCAGCATCGCTGCGCTGCCTGTGCCGTTTACAGCGCTCACTGCGCTGATAAATGTGGGGGAAGAGTCTAAGGCGTATTTGTACGCCTTAGACTTTTTCCAGGGAGTCGCACGGGGCTGCATGACACAGTGGGATTTTCGGGACACTGAGGAGCAGTGATGGTCAGTTCGCAGTGTTCGCCAGCGAACACATGTGGGCTGCCATCTTTAGTAAGGTAGACTCACCCGTCTGGGATGCAGAAGTAAGCCCTTACCTGTGCCTGTGCCGGGAGCTGCTCTGAAATCAAATGCAGTCACCGGGAGCAGGCAGTTCTGAGAACAGCCGCCAGGCCTTCATCGGGTTGTTCTCGGAACTGCCTGCTCCCGGTGACTGCATTTGATTTTAGAACGGCTCCCGGCACAGGCACAGGTAAAGCCTTACTGCAGATGGCATCCCGCATGTGTTCGATGGCGAACGCTGCGAACTGACCATCACTGCTGAGGAGAACTTGGACATCAATCAACTGTACATGGGCGTGGCAAAGGGTGAGAAAAGGGAGCCTCTAGGTGCTGCAGCAACGCCCCACTAGCACCTAGAGTCTCATTAGCATATTATAAAAGTCTTTATTTTGAGGGAATGGCAGCAGGAAATCATACTGTTATGTACTGCTGACATTAGCACATCGTTAACGCCAGTCAGCTACATAACGATTTTTCTCATGACAGAAACCCTTTAAATATGAAATAAAAGAATTTCTGACATGTAATTCAACCAATGTCATATATATAATTGAGTGTCCTTGTAAAAACAACATAGGTAGAACAAAAAGTTCACTTAAAAAGAGAATAGCTGAACATATAGGAAATATAAGAAATGGTTATGAAAAACATTCTGTATCTAAACACTTTAAACAGTTTCACACTAAGGCCCCAATAGGTCTGATTTTTGCTGCTTTTGAAAAGGTGGAAATACATTGGAGAGGAGGAAACGACATCACAAGGATGTAACGATTAGAATCAAGAAGAAATTTTTATTTTGATACACTTACACCTGGGGGACTTAATGCTGAGCTGGAACTTTTTGGGTTCCTGTAGATTTTGAGATGGGTGCCCTTCGCTGACGGGAGATCGGTGTCAGGCTGATCTCTCCTTGGTGATGTGCCCCCATCTACATTTCAGCAATGTATAGATCTCCTGCTGAAGATATGAACTTTATATTTCAGAAATAATTATAACAGAATCACACAGATGGGTTACTTGTTGATACTGTCCATTTCCATTATCATTTTTTCATATTTTTGAATCTGATAATTTTATATATGTAACTTAACTCTATTCTCACAATATCATGAAAATGAAGACAAAGGCATATTGTTGGAAGGATTCTGCAATTATATACAGGGAGTGCAGAATTATTAGGCAAGTTGTATTTTTGAGGATTAATTTTATTATTGAACAACAACCATGTTCTCAATGAACCCAAAAAACTCATTAATATCAAAGCTGAATATTTTTGGAAGTAGTTTTTAGTTTGTTTTTAGTTTTAGCTATTTTAGGGGGATATCTGTGTGTGCAGGTGACTATTACTGTGCATAATTATTAGGCAACTTAACAAAAAACAAATATATACCCATTTCAATTATTTATTTTTACCAGTGAAACCAATAGAACATCTCAACATTCACAAATATACATTTCTGACATTCAAAAACAAAACAAAAACAAATCAGTGACCAATATAGCCACCTTTCTTTGCAAGGACACTCAAAAGCCTGCCATCCATGGATTCTGTCAGTGTTTTGATCTGTTCACCATCAACATTGCGTGCAGCAGCAACCACAGCCTCCCAGACACTGTTCAGAGAGGTGTACTGTTTTCCCTCCTTGTAAATCTCACATTTGATGATGGACCACAGGTTCTCAATGGGGTTCAGATCAGGTGTACAAGGAGGCCATGTCATTAGATTTTCTTCTTTTATACCCTTTCTTGCCAGCCACGCTGTGGAGTACTTGGACGCGTGTGATAGAGCATTGTCCTGCATGAAAATCATGTTTTTCTTGAAGGATGCAGACTTCTTCCTGTACCACTGCTTGAAGAAGGTGTCTTCCAGAAACTGGCAGTAGGACTGGGAGTTGAGCTTGACTCCATCCTCAACCCGAAAAGGCCCCACAAGCTCATCTTTGATGATACCAGCCCAAACCAGTACTCCACCTCCACCTTGCTGGCATCTGAGTCGGACTGGAGCTCTCTGCCCTTTATTAATCCAGCCACGGGCCCATCCATCTGGCCCATCAAGACTCACTCTCATTTCATCAGTCCATAAAACCTTAGAAAAATCAGTCTTGAGATATTTCTTGGCCCAGTCTTGACGTTTCAGCTTGTGTGTCTTGTTCAGTGGTGGTCGTCTTTCAGCCTTTCTTACCTTGGCCATGTCTCTGAGTATTGCACACCTTGTGCTTTTGGGCACTCGAGTGATGTTGCAGCTCTGAAATATGGCCAAACTGGTGGCAAGTGGCATCTTGGCAGCTGCACGCTTGACTTTTCTCAGTTCATGGGCAGTTATTTTGCGCCTTGGTTTTTCCACACGCTTCTTGCGACCCTGTTGACTATTTTGAATGAAACGCTTGATTGTTCGATGATCACGCTTCAGAAGCTTTGCAATTTTAAGAGTGCTGCATCCCTCTGCAAGATATGTCACTATTTTTGACTTTTCTGAGCCTGTCAAGTCCTTCTTTTGACCCATTTTGCCAAAGGAAAGGAAGTTGCCTAATAATTATGCACACCTAATATAGGGTGTTGATGTCATTAGACCACACCCCTTCTCATTACAGAGATGCACATCACCAAATATGCTTAATTGGTAGTAGGCTTTCGAGCCTATACAGCTTGGAGTAAGACAACATGCATAAAGAGGATGATGTGGTCAAAATACTCATTTGCCTAATAATTCTGCACGCAGTGTACAAAAAAACGCATATGTAGAAAAAAAACGCATGGAAAACGCAATAAAATCGCATGCGTGTTTTTAGAGGTATGAGAATATTTATACAAATAAATGAGGAAGAAGATTCCAATTATTGGATATATGAAGAGAATAGAGACAATATATTCCAATATTGAATATATTAAGAAAATAGAAACAATATAATCTCATAGCATCTATTGAGGTTAGAGGATAATCCATTTTGGGTCTTGAGGAAAACCAAAGAAGGGTATAAAAATGGGTTGGATATTGATTAAATATGGCCACTGAAGAAGGAGTGAGGTACACTCCGAAACGCGTCTGGTAAATCAAGATCCAAGACCCATGGAACATTTATCATCCTCTACCAGAATACTACTTGTCTTTTAAAAGAGTTGGAGTGCCATTCACTGCTATGGGGAGCCGGCTTGGTGGTGGCCGGACCAGAGTCCTCCAGCCACCACCTTGCGGGGCTCTGTTCTCGATATAGGTGCGGGTCCCAGCATTGTCTATGATAAGACAACCCCTTTAACGATCTATCATTTTATTAAACGTCTGCCATATATTGCAACCGCTGGTTATAGAAGATTCATCTACACCATACCACCAATGTGAAATATACTATATGAATCATCACTAGATCCACAATATGCAAGATACTGAACTGGTTTATGCTTTACTACCAACGGTGATTTGATTATATGGGCCAATATAGATTCTTTTGAGGAGAACTTTGAAATACAAACGTGATTCTAACATATGGTGATTAAAAAGCTTTTTTCCATATCATAGCCAGATTGGCTCAGCATCCATTGACCCACAATCACTAATGCTGTATATATAATAGCATTGGATATAACTCTTTATATACATTGTCTCGGTGGAACATACTGACATATATATATATATATACACTCACCTAAAGAATTATTAGGAACACCATACTAATATGGTGTTGGACCCCCTTTTGCCTTCAGAACTGCCTTAATTCTACGTGGCATTGATTCAACAAGGTGCTGATAGCATTCTTTAGAAATGTTGGCCCATATTGATAGGATAGCATCTTGCAGTTGATGGAGATTTGAGGGATGCACATCCAGGGCACGAAGCTCCCGTTCCACCACATCCCAAAGATGCTCTATTGGGTTGAAATCTGGTGACTGTGGGGGCCATTTTAGTACAGTGAACTCATTGTCATGTTCAAGAAACCAATTTGAAATTATTCAAGCTTTGTGACATGGTGCATTATCCTGCTGGAAGTAGCCATCAGAGGATGGATACATGTTCTCATTCTGCTTACGCCAAATTCGGACTCTACCATTTGAATGTCTCAACAGAAATCGAGACTCATCAGACCAGGCAACATGTTTCCAGTCTTCAACAGTCCAATTTTGGTGAGATCGTGCAAATTATAGCCCCTTTTTCTATTTGTAGTGGAGATGAGTGGTACCCGGTGAGGTCTTCTGCTGTTGTAGCCCATTCGCCTCAAGGTTGTGCGTGTTGTGGCTTCACAAATGCTTTGCTGCATACCTCGGTTGTAACGAGTGGTTATTTCAGTCAACGTTGCTCTTCTATCAGCTTGAATCAATCGGCCCATTCTCCTCTGACCTCTATCATCCACAAGGCATTTTTGCCCACAGGACTGCCGCATACTGGATGTTTTTCCCTTTTCACACCATTCTTTGTAAACCCTAGAAATGGTTGTGCGTGAAAATCCCAGTAACTGAGCAGATTGTGAAATACTCAGACCGGCCCGTCTGGCACCAACAACCATGCCACGCTCAAAATTGCTTAAATCACCTTTCTTTCCCATTCTGACATTCAGTTTGGAGTTCAGGAGATTGTCTTGACCAGGACCACACCTCTAAATGCATTGAAGCAACTGCCATGTGATTGGTTGACTAGATAATTGCATTAATGAGAAATAGAACAGGTGTTCCTAATAATTCTTTAGGTGAGTGTATATATATATATATATATATATATACAGTGGATATAAAAAGCCTACACACCGCTGTTAAAATGTCAGGTTTCTGTGCTGTAAAACTTTTTCCACTGTTAATGTGACCTATAAACTGTACCACTCAATTGAAAAACAAACTGAAATCTTTTAGGTGGAGGGAAGAAAACAAAAAGAACTAAAATAATGTGGTTGCATAAGTGTGCGCACCTTATAACTGGGGATGTAGCTATTTTCAGCATACACCTGCCATCATTTAAAGTGCCTCTGATTAACCCCAAATAAAGTTCAGCTGCTCTAGTTGATCTTTCCAGAAATTCTCTTAGTCGCATCCCACAGAAAAAGCCATGGTCCACTGAGAGCTTCCAAAGCATCAGAGGGATCTCATTATTAAAAGGTATCCGTCAGGAGAAGGGTACAAAAGAATTTCCAAGGCATTAGATATACCATGGAACACGGTGAAGACAGTCATCATCAAGTGGAGAAAATATGGCACAACAGTGACATTACCAAGAACTGGACGTCCCTCCAAAATTGATAAAAAGACGAGAAGAAAACTGGTCTGGGAGGCTACCAAGAGGCCCACAGCAACATAAAAGGAGCTGCAGGAATATCTGGCAAGTACTGGCTGTGTGGTACATGCGACAACAATCTCCCGTATTCTTAATATGTCTGGGCTATGGGGTAGAGTGGCAAGACGAAAGCCTTTTCTTACGAAAAAAAACATCCAAGCCAGGCTACATTTTGCAAAAACACATCTGAAGTCTCCCAAAAGCATGTGGAAAAAGGTGTTATGTTCTGATGAAACCAAGGTTGAACTCTTTGGCCATAATTCCAAAAGATATGTTTGGCGCAAAAACAACACTGCACATCACCAAAAGAACACCATACCCACAGTGAAGCATGGTGGTGGCAGCATCATGCTTTGGGGCTGTTTTTCTTCAGCTGGAACTGGGGCCTTAGTTAAAGGGATTCTGTCACCAGGTTTCACCCCTGTCAGCTAAACATATGCTGATGTTCAGGGCCTCATCAGGATTCTTAATGTGGGCTTCTAAATGTGATCCGTAGCCTTATTTTGCTAAAAAACAGGTTTTACTAACCTGTCACTCAAAGAAATAAGGTGCCCAAGGGGATGTCAAGGGATGCAAGGTGACGGCCGCACCCACCGCCGTTCGTGCCCAGCGCCGCCTTTCCAGACTTCTGCACCGCCTCCTAATCCTCTGTGCCGCCTCTCACTCTCCCGTTAAACTGCCCAAACCCCTGAGGACGCCAACAGCTTTGGCGAAACATGTCGGGGGCAGCGTGTGATCTATGTGTATTTTAACCAGCTACTGTCGGCATGATAGTCACTATAGAACAGTACTGAGCGATTAGGTGCAAGCAGGGGACTCCTACCCGAGCCTGCTCAGCAGGAGCGCACTGTGAGATTAACAGTGCGGCTACAATACGGCACGAGCGGAGTGCATGATTAATAAAGAGCATACAAGACAAGAATAAGTGGGAGCCCTGCCAATAGCACCATAGCTGGAAATAGCGATATACAATAGTATTGCAGACGGAGCTGATAATTTTAGAGTGTCAGTTATAGGTAGAAAGTTTTTAGAGACAAGTAATAAACGTTACATTTTATACTAAAGATATCAGTAACATATGTAAACCCAGGGACAATTTTGGTCCTAGTGACCTATTGTAAATAATTGTAGTATTGTGTCCCAACATACAGTACAGACCAAAAGTTTGGACACACCTTCTCATTCAAAGAGTTGTCTTTATTTTCATGACTATGAAGGCATCAAAACTATGAATTAACACATGTGGAATTATATACATAACAAACAAGTGTGAAACAACTGAAAATATGTCATATTCTAGGTTCTTCAAAGTAGCCACCTTTTGCTTTGATTACTGCTTTGCACACTCTTGGCATTCTCTTGATGAGCTTCAAGAGGTAGTCCCCTGAAATGGTTTTCACTTCACAGGTGTGCCCTGTCAGGTTTAATAAGTGGGATTACTTGCCTTATAAATGGGGTTGGGACCATCAGTTGCGTTGAGGAGAAGTCAGGTGGATACACAGCTGATAGTCCTACTGAATAGACTTGTATTATGGCAAGAAAAAAGCAGCTAAGTAAAGAAAAACGAGTGGCCATCATTACTTTAAGAAATGAAGGTCAGTCAGTCAGCCGAAAAATTGGGAAAACTTTGAAAGTAAGGGCTATTTGACCATGAAGGAGAGTGATGGGGTGCTGCGCCAGATGACCTGGCCTCCACAGTCACCGGACCTGAACCCAATCGAGATGGTTTGGGGTGAGCTGGACCGCAGAGTGAAGGCAAAAGGGCCTACAAGTGCTAAACATCTCTGGGAACTCCTTCAAGACTGTTGGAAGACCATTTCAGGGGACTACCTCTTGAAGCTCATCAAGAGAATGCCAAGAGTGTGCAAAGCAGTAATCAAAGCAAAAGGTGGCTACTTTGAAGAACATAGAATATGACATATTTTCAGTTGTTTCACACTTGTTTGTTATGTATATAATTCCACATGTGTTAATTCATAGTTTTGATGCCTTCATAGTCATGAAAATAAAGAAAACTCTTTGAATGAGAAGGTGTGTCCAAACTTTTGGTCTGTACTGTATGTTATTGGGTCCGTTGAAAAAAGACAAAGTACGGTTTATAGGTCACATTAAAGGTGGAAAAAGTTATGAAAAGATTTATCTTTGTCTCATTTTTTTACATCACAGAAAGCTGACATTTTAACAGGGGTGTGTAGACTTTTTATATCCACTGTATATATACCCTGTATACTGTTATATATACAATGCTTCATATTGTGGTTATATATAACATTTCCCATTGTGGTTAAAGTGAATTATTACTAGTACTGTATATAAATAGCCATTTGATTGACTAATTGCACTGTTTGCCTGTCAGACATACAGTATATCGAGGTATCATACTGAAAATATCAAGATATATCTTATATATATTTATATTAGTATTGTGAAGCTATATCAGGATATATCCCATACATTTATCAGTGTTATGGGGTGGCTGTATGACTGACAGACATTGTACCTTTACCATATAATACGGCCTCAAATTTTTTCAGTTTTTTTTTCTGGGTTTTTCATTGGGTTTTGGGCTTTGTGTATACAGTATATTATTTTATATTTTTATATTTTTAATAAATATGTATGTACTTGAAATCATTTTTCTCTGAGTGATCCCAAGTGAAGAGTGCATGTCTACAATATTGTATGTCTAACAAAGTGATAGGGTGAATCATATAGACAGAGCACCTCTTTTCAGATTGAACGAGGTGGTGAGCAAACTTATATAAACATACATTTTAACTATGGAGCTACAGCTGAAGTACACAGGCCTACATTGATTTGTGTAATCCTGTGGACTGTAACTGTCACCTGCTATGATCACAGTTAAAATAAATCAGAAGTTCTACAAGTCTCCATGTAGCCCAGGCCTAATTGACAATTGAGTGTTACCACTCCCTTTTTCAGTAAGCTGTTTCACTACATAGTGTGTTATATTGTCAGTGATGGGACACTGTCAGTATGTAGGGGTACAAGAAAATGGTAACAGCCAGTGGCGTACCTACCATATAGGCAGACCACGCAGCTGCTATGGGGCCCGTGGGAAAGAGGGGCCCGAAGTGGAGGAGAGGCCCCGCCCCCTAATTGCTCCTGTTTATCTTTCTAAAGCTAAAGGACCTTTGATGATGTCATCAGAGGTCCTGTAAGGGAACTGCACAGTGTAAAGTGTAGTTCCCAGGTTAGAACAGTGCATCTGCCAGGACCTGTGATGACATCATCTTCAACATCACAGGTCCTGCAGAATCTAGCAAAGGAACTACACCAAAAATGGTGTAGTTCCTAGGTTTCAAAGGTATATCTGCCAGGACCTGTGATGACATCATCACAGGTCCTTCAACCCCTAACAGCAAGTATTAGTTCACAAGCAGCTCTGCATTGATCCATACAGACTGGAAAGGAGTGGTAAGAGGAGGTCCTCCACTTTTCATCATTTATGCCCTGTTTTTACTCATTGCTCACTCATGTATAATACTTCAGACAGTTACAGTGACCACTACCTCATGTACCTCATACACACAGTGACCATAATGTATAACTGACCACATATGTCTGTAAACACTGCATCCACAGTATTATACCTTCTATGTCTCACATCAATACACTGCTCTGTGTGTATATATACACACACACATACATACACACACAGCATATATTACACAGTATTATACATGCAATATGTACAGATATATAGTATATACCGTAGTGCACTGATATGTGAGGTACAAGGTATAATAGATGCAGTCTGTACAGATATATAGTATATACAGCAGTGTACTAATATGTGAGGTATGAGGTATAATAGATGCAGTGTGTACAGATATATAGTATATACAGCGGTGTACTGATATGTGAGGTACGAGGTGTCAATACACTGCTGTATTTACTATATACCTGTACACACTGCATCTATTATACCTCGTACCTCACATATTACACTACTGTACACACTGCATATATTATACCCCGTACCTCACATATCAGTACACTGCTGTATATACTATATACCTGTACACACTGCATATATTATACCCTGTACCTCACATATCAGAACACTAGGGAATATACTATATACCTGTACACACTGCATCTATTATACCTCTTTTGTGTGCCAGGGCTGTTTTGTAATCCCAATCTGGCCCTGATGGCATAAATTATAAAACGCAGCAGCAAGAATAGTTCATGGAACAAAAGGAGGGGCTATAAAAGGGGAATGGGGGCCCAATTTAGATTCCTGCTATGGGGCCCAGTGATTTTTATGTACGCCCCTGGTAACAGCCAGTATTTTTCGTCCTATAAAATGCACTTTTTTTCCTGCCAAAGTGTGGAGAAAATGTAAATGCGTCTTATGGGGCAAATACTAATGAGCTAATATCAAAAGACCCGAGGAGGCCCTAGATAATTCAAAATAGAAGGGGTTACTAGCCAGAGGCTATATAAGTCCTGTTTGTGGCCTAGTGATTAAAAGTTAATCTTTATTAATATGGTTATATTTGCTCTTAGAATGTGGTTAAAATGGACAGGCACTCTTACTTAGGAATAAGGTGGTGAGAGTATTTAGTATACCATTGTGCAGATTGTGCAAATTGGAGCCTTTGGTTTTGTTCCTCTTTGTTCTGTGTTGAATATTATTTTCTTGTAGGAAGCTATTGTTATGGATGTTATGTTGGTGCACCACTTCCTGTTTCCCGTTTGTGGCAGTTGCTCCTGTCTTTATGTTATGTTACCAACATGGCTCCTGTGCAGTAATCCCGTGTGCTGTGTTTATTTACATCACATGAAACATGGTGTCAGAAGTACAGTCCTGATCAAAAGTTTAAGACCACTTGAAAAATGGCAAAAAATCATATTTTACAATGTTGGATCTTAACAGGGTTCCAAGTAGATAAGAATAAAGAGTTCTATGTGTAAAATCACAGACTAAGCAGCAGTCCTGAGAATAGGAGTCGGTCCTTCCTCCTTATAACATGCAATCAACAAAATAAAAGTCCAGGTCCGTGCTTCTAAGGAGATAGAGTTGGAAACGCCTTGTAGAAGGAAAGCACAGTTAGTTCATATCCCATGCTGAAACTTCCCCACAAGAACACGCCACACTGCCGACCGAAACTTCACAGGGCAAAGGTAACCTTTCAAAAGATCAGCAACATAGTGCAGTACCCGTGAATATGTTAAAGAATAAAGGCTTTATTATACTCACAAAAAGCACTGCTAGTAATCAGCATTTAAAAACCATTTGAAATGTCGCTGCCCGACCCGGGTTTCGCCCAAAGGCTTTGTCAGGGGCTCTACGTAACTATGTGCCGGTGTCTATTTATACATCCAGGTGAATGCTTCCATGTCAGGTATTAACCCTAACACATCCGGCAAGCCTTCTTATCAGTCCTCAATATCGGCAGTGATCCCATATTTTTAAAAAATCTTTTACATAAAGAGCAATCAATTATAAATACATATATATAAAAGAAACATATACAGTACAGACCAAAAGTTTGGACACACCTTCTCATTCAAAGAGTTTTCTTTATTTTCATGACTATGAAAACTGTAGATTCACACTGAAGGCATCAAAACTATGAATTAACACATGTGGAATTATATACATAACAAACAAGTGTGAAACAACTGAAAATATGTCATATTCTAGGTTCTTCAAAGTAGCCACCTTTTGCTTTGATTACTGCTTTGCACACTCTTGGCATTCTCTTGATGAGCTTCAAGAGGTAGTCCCCTGAAATGGTTTTCACTTCACAGGTGTGCCCTGTCAGGTTTAATAAGTGGGATTTCTTGCCTTATAAATGGGGTTGGGACCATCAGTTGCGTTGAGGAGAAGTCAGGTGGATACACAGCTGATAGTCCTACTGAATAGACTGCTAGAATTTGTATTATGGCAAGAAAAAAGCAGCTAAGTAAAGAAAAACGAGTGGCCATCATTACTTTAAGAAATGAAGGTCAGTCAGTCAGCTGAAAAATTGGGAAAACTTTGAAAGCAAGGGCTATTTGACCATGAAGGAGAGTGATGGGGTGCTGCGCCAGATGACCTGGCCTCCACAGTCACCTGACCTGAACCCAATCGAGATGGTTTGGGGTGAGCTGGACCGCAGAGTGAAGGCAAAAGAGCCAACAAGTGCTAAGCATCTCTGGGAACTCCTTCAAGACTGTTGGAAGACCATTTCAGGGGACTACCTCTTGAAGCTCATCAAGAGAATGCCAAGAGTGTGCAAAGCATTAATCAAAGCAAAAGGTGGCTACTTTGAAGAACCTAGAATATTACATATTTTCAGTTGTTTCACACTTGTTTGTTATGTATATAATTCCACATGTGTTAATTCATAGTTTTGATGCCTTCATAGTCATGAAAATAAAGAAAACTCTTTGAATGAGAAGGTGTGTCCAAACTTTTGGTCTGTATTGTATATAAAAACTATATGTAAAATTTCATAAATTACATTCATAATAATGCATCATTTCTATAAATAACACAAAAATATAAAATCACATGTCCATAATGGAAATAGAGTATCCTAATAAAGCAGAAAACAAAAGACAGATCTTCTAATCAATATTCACAAGCATAGGAGAAAATACCAGGATATCTTGTATATAGATAAAATTACCTCATATATTCTAATAGAACCGCAGGAAAATAACCTAATATATTCTAATAAAATGCAGAACCAAAGAGAAAAAAACTACATCGCTGCCCTAATATTCCATTCTATATTAAGCCCCTTAGGTTGGAGACAATCAATATCAAAAATCCATTGGGCCTCTTTTTTATTTATGTTTTCTGCTTTATTAGGATACTCTATTTGCATTATGGACATGTGATTTTATATTTTTGTGTTATTTATAGAAATGATGCATTATTATGAATGTAATTTATGAAATTTTACATATAGTTTTTATATATATGTTTCTTTTATATATATGTATCAGTGCCTTCTGATTCTCAGGAAGCTCCCAATAAAGCACAGCGCTGACCTTCTCAGGGTCCATGCGAAAACCAGAAGCGGAGAGAAGAAAACCAAGAAATTGAATCTCCGGAACTGCAAACACACATTTTTCCAGTTTAGCGTACAATTTATTATCCCGCAGAATCAGCAAGACGTGACGTAGGTGGTCTCGATGAGTCTTGAAATCAGGAGAAAAAATCTAAATGTCATCTAGATACTCCAGTACAAATTTCCCCATTAAATGATAAAAAATACTGTTTACAAAATGTTTGAAGACGGCGGGAGCATTCATCAAACCAAAGGGCTTAACCAAATTCTCGAAATGACCCTCAGGGGTATTGAAGGCCGTCTTCCATTCGTCCCCTTCCCTGACCCTGACTAGGTTGTATGCCCCTTTTAAATCCAACTTAGAAAAAACCTTAGCCCCAACAATCTGGTTAAACAGGTCCGGGATCAGAGGAAGCGGATATGGGTCACGAATCGTGATACGGTTCAGCTCCCTGAAATCCAGACAAGGTCTTAACCCCTTAAGGACACAGCCTTTTTACACCTTAGGACCAGGCCATTTTTTGAAAATCTGACCAGAGTCCCTTTAAGTGCTGATAACTTTAAAACGCTTTGACTTATCCAGGCCGTTCTGAGATTGTTTTTTTCGTCACATATTGTACTTCATGACACTGGTAAAATGGAGTCAAAAAAATAATTTTTTTTGCACCAAAAAATACCTAATTTAACAAAAATTTGGAAAAATTTGCAAATTTCAAAGTTTCAGTTTCTCTACTTCTGTAATACATAGTAATACCCCCAAAAATTGTGATGACTTTACATTCCCCATATGTCTACTTCATGTTTGAATTGTTTTGGGAATGATATTTTATTTTTTGGGGATGTTATAAGGCTTAGAAGTTTAGAAGCAAATCTTGAAATTTTTCATAAATTTACAAAAACTCAATTTTTAGGGACCAGTTCAGGTCTCAAGTCACTTTGCGAGGCTTACATTATAGAAACCACCCAAAAATGACGCCATCTAAGAAACTACACCCCTCAAGGTATTTAAAACTGATTTTGCATACGTTGTTAACCCTTTAGGTGTTGCACAAGAGTTATTGGCAAATGGGGAGGAAATTTGAGAATTTCATTTTTTTGTCAAATTTTTCATTTTAACCCATTTTTTCCACTAACAAACCAAGGGTTAACAGCCAAACAAGACTGTATCTTTATTGCCCTGACTCTGCCGTTTACAGAAACACCCAATATGTGGCCGTAAACTACTGTACGGCCACACAGCGGGGCGTAGAGGGAAAGGTGCGCCGTATGGTTTTTGGAAGGCTGATTTTTATGGACTGGTTTATATACACCATGTCCCATTTGAAGCCCCCTGATGCACCCCTAGAGGATAAACTCCCTAAAAGTGACCCCATCTAAGAAACTACACCCCTCAAGGTATTCAAAACTGATTTTACATACGTCGTTAACCCTTTAGGTGCTGCACAAGAGTTATTGGCAAATGGCGATGAAATTTGAGAATTTCATTTTTTTGCCTAATTTTCCATTTTAACCCATTTTTTCCACTAACAAAGCAAGGGTTAACAGCCAAACAAGACTGTATCTTTATTGCCCTGACTCTGCTGTTTACAGAAACACCCCATATGTGGCCGTAAACTACTGTACGGCCACACAGCAGGGCGTAGAGTGAAAGGTGCGCCGTTTGGTTTTTGGAGGGCTGATTTTGCTGGACTGTTTTTTTGGCACCATGTCCCATTTGAAGCCCCCTGATGCACCCCTAGATTATAAACTCCATAAAAGTGACCCCATCTAAGAAACTACACCCCTCAAGGTATTCAAAACTGATTTTACAAACTTTGTTAACCCTTTAGGTGTTGCACAAGATTTAATGGAAAATAGAGATACAATTTCAAAATTTCACTTTTTTGGCAGATTTTCCATTTTAATATTTTTTTTCCAGTTACAAAGCAAGGGTTAACAGCCAAACAAAACTCATTATTTATGGCCCTAATTCTGTAGTTTACAGAAACACCCTATATGTGGCCGTAAACTACTGTACGGGCACACGGCAGGGCGCAGAAGGAAAGGAATGCCATACGGGTTTTGGAAGGCAGGTTTTGCTGGACTGTTTTTTTTGACACCATGTCCCATTTGAAGCCCCCCTGATGCACCCCTAGAGTAGAAACTCCAAAAAAGTGACCCCATTTTAGAAACTACGGGATAGGGTGGCAGTTTTGTTGGTACTAGTTTAGGGTACATATGATTTTTGGTTGCTCTATATTACACTTTTTGTGCGGCAAGGTAACAATAAATAGCTTTTTTGGCACCGTTTTTTTTTTTGTTATTTACAACATTCATCTGACAGGTTAGATCATGTGGTAATTTTATAGAGCAGGTTGTCACGGACGCGGCGATACCTAATATGTATACGATTTTTTTTATTTATGTAAGTTTTACACAATGATTTCATTTTTAAAACCAAAAAAATGTTTTAGTTTCTCCATAGTTTTTTCAGTTTTTGGGCGATTATCTTGATTAGGGTCTCATTTTTTGCGGGATGAGATGACGGTTTGATTGGCATCTATTTTGGGGTGCATATGACTTTTTGATTGCTTGCTATTACACTTTTTGTGACGTAAGATGACAAAAAATGGCTTTTTTTACACAGTTTTTATTTTTATTTTTTTACGGTGGTCATCTGAGGGGTTAGATCATGTGATATTTTTATAGAGCCGGGCAATACGGACGTGGCGATACCTAATATGTATACTTTTTTTTTATTTATGTAAGTTTTACACAATGATTTCATTTTTGAAACAAAAAAAATCATGTTTTAGTGTCTCCATAGTCTAAGAGCCATAGTTTTTTCAGTTTTTGGGCGATTATGTTGGGTAGGGTATGATTTTTGCGGGATGAGATGACGGTTTGATTGTTACAATTTTGGCGTACATGCGACTTTTTTGATCACTTTTATTACCTTTTTTGGGAAGTAAGGTGGGCAAAATTTCAATTTCATCATAGTTTTTTATTTTTTATTTTTATGGTGTTCACCGTTCGGGTAAAGTAACATGACCGTTTTATAGATCAGGTTGTTACGGACGCGGCGATACCAAACATGTGTAGGGAATTTTATTTTTTTCATTTTTTATCAGTGATAAATGTGTTTTTTGATTTTTACTTTTTTTTCACTTTTATTCACTTTTTTTTGACCCAGACCCACTTGGTTCTTGAAGATCCAGTGGGTCTGATGTCTGTATAATACAGTACAGAACAATATATATTGTACTGCACTGTATTTTACTTACACTGAACAGATCTATGCCTTTCAGCACAGATCTGTTCAGCACCATGGACAGCAGGATGCCTGAGAGGCGTCCTGTTGCCATGGGAACCTTCCCTGTCTGCTCAGAACTTCGCAGACGGGGAAGGGTAAGGAGGGGATCTCTCGGGGGGCTGTCTGGGGGCTCTCTCCCTCTCCATCGGGGGGCTGCAAAGGCACAGCAGCCCCCCGATGGGAGAGGGAGGGAGCTCCCTGCGCTGTTAACCTTTTCCATACAGCGGTCCGTACGGACCGCTGTATGGAAAGGGTTAACGGCTGACATCGCATCGCAGATGTCAGCCGTTTATACCAGGGTGCCAGCAATGTGCTGGCACCCTGGTATACCCACTGAACACCAATGAATTTTCAAGGGGAGGCGGGCGGGGGATCGCGATCCCGCCTGCCGCACCGCCCGCCTCCCGCACCGCCCGCAACCCTCCCCCTGCACCTCCCGCCACCATAAAAATCATTCGGGGGTGCAGGGGGGGGGGGGTGAATAAAACTTTTGTTAGGCATATAAAGTTTCTGATCCCCGCGGTCAGGGACCGCGGGGACCAGAAACTGCAGAAATCGCAGCAAACCGCAGGTCTGAATTGACCTGCGGTTTGCCGCGATCGCCGACATGGGGGGGTCACGGGACCCCCCCGCGCATTTAGCCTAGGTGCCTGCTCAATGATTTGAGCAGGCACCGGGTTCCGATCACTGCCAGCCGCACGGCAGTGATCGAAAATACACAGGGCGTACATGTACGCCCTGTGTCCTTAAGTACCAGGGCACAAGGGCGTACCTGTACGCCCTATGTCCTTAAGAGGTTAAAGAACCATCTTTTTTCTTAACAAAAAAAAAAACAGCGGCAACAGGTGACTTCGAAGGTCGGATGTGTCCCTTTCTCAGGCTCTCAGAGATATAAGTACGCATAGCGACTCTTTCAGGTTGGGAGAGATTGTATAAACGTGATTTTGGCAGTTTGGCGCCTGGGATGAGATTAATAGGGCAGTCGTACTCCCGGTGCGGGGGCAACTCCTGGACACTACTCTCGGAAAACACATCCGAAAATTCAGAGAGAATAGATGGCAGTCTTGGTAGAAACCTCTGAAAGAGACGCCGTGAGGCTATTCTCTCTGCAAACCTCACTCCAACCATTTATCTGCCTTGCTTGCCAATCAATGGTGGGGTTATGTTTAGTGAGCCAGGGTAGCCCAAACACTAGAGGAGTAGGTAATCCGCTTAAGACGAAACATGACATATCCTCAACATGAGCGTCACCCACAGTCAAACGGATATTGTGAACTATGCCCTTTAACGATCTTTGAGAAAGTGGAGCGGAATCGATAGCAAAAACAGGTATATCCTTTTCCAAAGTGCATACCTGGAAACCATGCGTTATTGCAAATTGATTATCAATGAGATTGACAGCTGCTCCACTATCTACAAAAATCTCACAAACAATGTTCTTGCTTTCTAGCGCCACCCTGGCAGGTAGGAGAAAACGGGAACTACAAGTAAACGGCAAACCTTCAATTTCCGCATCAACCTTGCCAATAGTAGCAAATGGAAAGTTTTTAGAGGGTTTTTTTCTTTTTGTTTTTCTTTTATTACCCTCAGAAAACTTCATGAATCTCCTAGAGGGGCAAACATTAGCCAAATGATTTATACCCCCACAACAGAAACAAACCCTCCTTTGAGAGCTGAATCCTCTACTATCAGAGGCAAGCAAACCCAGCTGCATGGCCTCCTCCTCAGAGGGGATTGAGAGAGACTGAGACCCCTGCGCACTGAATGAGACAGCCCCACTGTCCTTGGACTGAGTATGACAGGAAGGAGTAGTCTCCTCTCTCTCTCTAAGATGCCTGTCAATTCGAACAGCTAGAGACATGGCAGATTCTAACGAGGCTGGTCTCTCATGAAAAGCAAATGCATCTTTCAATCTTTCTGAGAGACCATGGCAAAATTGACTTCGGAGTGCAGCATCATTCCAACCGGTATCAGCTGCCCATCTCCGAAATTTTGGACAATATATCTCTGCGGACTGTTTACCCTGGCATAAAAGACGCAGTTTAGATTCAGCCAGAGCAATACGATCTGGGTCATCATATATCTGCCCCAGGGCTCCAAAAAATTCATCCACCCACCGGCAGCGAAAAGGCCCAAGACTGAGCGTTATTCCTGAGCAGCAAGATGATGATCCCCACCCTCTGCTCCTCATCACCAGAGGAATGGGGAAGTAGGTGAAAATGGAGTTTGCAAGCCTCTCTAAAGCGAACAAAATTCTCACTACCCCCGGAGAACATATCCGGAAGCGAGATCTTAGGCTCGGAACAAACTCCATGTACGCCAGCAGAAACAGTCACCTGAAACTGAGACACAGTTTTACGGAGATCTGCTACCTCCAGCGAAAGACCTTGCATGCGGTCAATCAAGGCTGAAACCGGATCCATGCTAAACCCTTTCATGACCAAAGGTCATTGATGCCCCAGTGTCCAGGTCAAAATTTACAAATCTGACATGCGTCACTTTAAGTGGTAATAGCTTTGGAACACTTTTACTTATCCACGCCATTCTGAGATTGTTTTCTCGTGACACATTGTACTTCATGACAGTCATAAATTTGAGTCAATATATTTCACCTTTATTTATGAAAAAATCCCAAATTTACCAAAAATAAATAAAAATTAGCAATTTTCTAAATTTCAATTTCTCTGCTTCTAAAACAGAAAGTGATACCTCATAAAATATTTATTACATAACATTCCCCATATGTCTACTTTATGTTGGCATCATTTTGGAAATGTTATTTTATTTTTTTAGGACGTTACAAGGCTTAGAAGTTTAGAAGCAATTCTTAAAATTTTTAAGAAAATTTCCAAAACCCACTTTTTAAGGACTAGTTCAGGTCTGAAGTCACTTTGTGGGGCCTATATAGTAGATACCCCCATAAATGACCCCATTGTAGAAACTAGACCCCTCAAGTTACTTAAAACCAATTTTACAAACGTTATTAACCCTTTAGGTGTTCCACAAGAATTAAAGGAAAATGGAGAGGAAATTTCTAAATTTCACTTTTTTAGCAGATTTTCTATTTTATTACATTTTTTTCTTTAACACATTAAGAATTAACAGCCAAACAAAACTCAATATTTATTACTCTAATTCTGCGGTTTACAGAAACACCCAACATGTGGTCGTAAACTGATGTAAGGGCGCACGGCAGGGCGCAGAAGGAAAGGAACACCGTATGGTTTTTGGAAGGCAGATTTTGCTGGATTGGTTTTCTGAACGCCATATGTTTTTTATTTTTCTACCGATCGTCTTGTGCAGGGGCTCATTTTTTGAAGAAAGAGTTGAGGTTTTTATTGGTACCATTTTTGGGTACATAGGATTTTTTGATCATTCATTATTACACTTTATGGGACAAGGTGGCCAAAAAATTGGCTGTTTTGGAACCTTTTTTTTTTTTTTTTTTTTTTACAGCGTTCATCTGAGGGGTTAGGTCATGTGACAGTTTTATAGAGCAGATCGTTACGGACGTGGCAATACCTAATATGTATACTTTTTCTTATTTATTTAAGTTTTACACAATAATAGCATTTCTGAAACCAAAAAAATGATGTTTTAGTGTCTCTATAGTCTGAGAGCCATAGCTTTTTTATTTTTTGGGCGATTGTCTTAAATATGGGCTTTTTTTGCGGGATGAGGTAACGGTTTGATTGGTACTATTTTGGGGTATATACGCCTTTTTTGATCGCTTGCTGTTGCACTTTTTGTGATGTAAGGTGACAAAAATGGCTTATTTTTTTACACCGTTTTTATTTTTTATGGTGTTTATTGGACGGGGTTGATGATGTGATATATTTATAGAGATGGTCGCTACGGACGCGGTGACACCTAATATGTGTGGTTTTTGTTAGTTTTTTTATAGGAAAAGGATTTTTTTTTTACATTTTTATTTATTTATTTTTACTTTTATTATTTTCAATTTTTTTTTTATCAGTTCCCTCTTGGATCTTGAAGATCCAGTGGGGCTGATGGTTGTACTATACTTTGCAATGCTTTTGCATTGCAAAGTATAATACAATTAGATGCCTGTAGGTGGCAGCACCGGACGCCTATGCCATGGCAACCGGACGCCTTTGCAAAGCGTCCGGTTGCCATG
This sequence comes from Bufo bufo, assembly GCF_905171765.1. Classification (NCBI taxonomy): domain Eukaryota; kingdom Metazoa; phylum Chordata; class Amphibia; order Anura; family Bufonidae; genus Bufo; species Bufo bufo. The sequence goes on from NC_053390.1 coordinate 361,599,047, forward strand.
GCAACCATCGGGCGCTGCGATCGCAGCAGCCCTGATGGTTGAGAGAGAGGGAGCCCCCTCCCTCTATTAACCCCATGGATGCCGCTACTGCGGCATCTATGCGGTTACAGCAGTGTCAGCATAGAGCTGACACACGCTGCTGATGGCGGCGGCTCAGGAATGGAGACGCCGCCATCACTCACAGAAGGGGGACCGCATCGGGGGCAGCATTTTACTTATAACAGATCGGGGCAGGAGGGGGCGGACGCATCGGGGGCAGGGGGCAGCATTTTACTTATTACAGATGGCGGCAGGAGGGGGCGGACGCATCGGGGGCAGGGCGCAGCATTTTATTTATTACAGATCGGGGCAGGAGGGGGCGGACCGCATCGGGGGCAGGGTAAGAAGAAGGACAAGAAGGGGGCACAGATCGGGGGCTTCAGGACACATTACCGATTTCAGGCTGTGATCTGCAGAGCGCAGATCAGAGCCTGAAACCGGCATTTTAACACTGCCGCGATCCGATTGGTTAGTCTGCACAGACTAACCAATCGGATCGATTGCCGGCAAGGGGCCACTCTGATTGGCCCCTTGCTGGCATTACTAGACTGTATGCTGTCCGTGACAGCAGCAGGGCTCGGGCAGAAGCTTTAATCCAAGCGCTTTGCAGCGCTTGGATTAAAGAGCTGGCTTGACGTCTATACACGTGATAGCTGCACGGGGTATGTGCAGCTATCACGTATATATACAGATTGCGGTCGTGAAGAGGATAAGACGGTTATGGCGGTTTATAATGTCACGGATGGTGTTGCAGAAAGCTGGAACTTATAAATAAACATCCGACTGGCTTGATCACAAACTAAGGAGCATATGGGTGAGCCCTATAAAACCCCTAGAGCTCTCCCTGACTGCTATGCCCATGCAAAGGTCTTTATGGTAGACGATTGCATGCCCACGTACCTTATACTGTGTGACACCTAAAAACCCTATAATAGTGAGGGGACACGACCACCGGCTCCCTGCACTTAATACGTACGGAGTCAGGGTCACCTAGAATCAAGCCAGCAAGGAAACACAAATAAAGGAAAAGGACTTATCTGAGGAATCAGCAGTAGCAGCCTCCAGCAGTGAACAACTCATCCAGGAAGAAGTATAAACCGCAAAGTGAGGCAGTATGGGAGGGAATATAAAGGGAGACAATTTGTGTAAATAGGTGACAGCTGGGAGAAGGAAAGGAGATGACAAAGTGAAACCAAAACAAAGAACCTCATGCAAGAGGTAGAGAAGAACGTCTAACAGACCTTCTCACAGAACTTGCGGTGACAAGTAGTCCCTCCGACTCCGGCCTCGTGACCCTTGCGCCCAGGCATCACAGCGTTCCCCAATGCTCCGGCTAGCACCTAGCCCCGTGGTCCCTCAGCCAGCCCAGCTGAGACCACTAATACAGAGCCTCCAGAAGGACCCTGTTGCACAATGAATCTCTTTCCCCTAGACTGACACCCTGGGAGGTGCTTTATGCCAGCCCGAGCACCTCCAGCTGGTCTCACCTGTGGTGGAATAGGGGTGTGGACCGCACTATCCACCCCTTCCTTGCCTCTCACCTCTGTGAGATCTGTCACTATCTGACACAGATGTTAAACTTACCGGCCTATATTTTACGAGCTCTGTTTTTGGACCCTTTTTGAATATTGGCACAACATTTGTTATTCGCCAATCTTGTGGAACACTCCCTGTCAGTATAGAGCCCTTAAATATCAGAAATAAGGGTCTGGCTATGACATTACTTAATTCTCTTTGGATATGGGGGTGTATGCCATCTGGTCCTGGCGATTTGTCAATTTTAATCTTTTAAGACGCCGCTGTACTTCTTCCTGGGTCAGACAGCACTTTTAATGGGGAATTAACTTTTACATTCTGCATTTCATCTGACAGTTTATTTTCTTCAGTGAATACAGTGGAGAAACAAATATTTAATAGCTTTGCTTTCTCCTCATCGCTCTCTGCCACTCCCCCCTCATTACTCTGTAGAGGGCCGACACCTTCAGATTTATACTTTTTATCATTTATATAATTAAAAAACATTTTAGGGTTAGTTTTGCTCTCTTTGGCAATTAATCTCTCGGTCTCTAGTTTGGCTGCTTTTATTTGTTTTTTACATATTCTATTTTTTTCCTTATAGTTTTTCAGTGCTTCCTCGCTACACTCCTGTTTTAGTGATTTAAATGCTTTCTTTTTGTCATTTATTGCTTTCTTTACAGTTCTATTTATCCACATGGCCCTTTAGTAAATTATAGATAAGGGTTATTAGATGGGCACAAAGTGAAAGTAAAAAGTAGGATTCACACAGTTAGATAAAGAGTTAACACTACTTTGTAACAAAACGGCTTAAAGGGAACCTGTTATCAACTTTATGCTGCCCATACTAACGGCAGAATAAAGTAGAGACAGGTGAGATGATTTCAGCGGTCTGTCATTTATAAGTTAAAAATAAGTAGTTGCCGAGAACCAACATCACAATCATTGCAGACTGGGCCTGGAAAAGAGTCACGGCCACCTGAGAAGAGTCATGGTTATTCATGAATTCTTGCTCTCCCTGTCCACCTGCTGATGATTGACAGTCATCTACCTAGTTTTATTTATTTTGTTTATTTATTTATTTAATGCACTTATATAGCGCTACTATATTCCGCTCCCTAATGGCTTCCCTGATCCAGCGACTAATGAAAACCTTAGACGCTTTACGGCCTTTAGATTTACCGGCAAACAGGATGAAGAGATTCTCATCAAGCCTAAACTCCCTGGACCTATCCACATAGGTCTGGAGGCATCTCGAAATGTCCAGAGGATGTCTGACAGGAACATCGGAGGAGGCGGAAGAAAATAAGACTGGTAAAGAAATTACCTGATTGATATTCTGAAAGGATAACACCTTAGGTCTGAAGTAGGGTAAGAATTTTAGGAGAACCCGGTCCTGCAAAAAGGTTATATATGGATGCAGAGCCGAAAACGCTTGTAACTCCGAAACCCTCTTAGCTGAAGTCACAGCTAGCAGAAAGACTGTCTTTAAGGTGACAAATTTGAACCCGACCTCCTCCAATGGCTCAAAGGGGGGAGATGCTAACCCATTGAGCACTACTGAAAGATCCCACTGAGGAATGGGTCTCAGTATTGTAGGCCTCAATCTCTCAGCTCCTTTAAGGAAGCGTTTGATGAGCGGGTCCCGAGAATATGGCCTGTTTAAACAGGCCGAGATGGCAAAAACTTGTACCTTCAAAGTGGCCGGAGGAAGGCCCTTGTCTAGTCCATCCTGAAGGAACTGTAATATGGCGGAAAGGGGCGGATCTGCAGACGCCACCTGGTTAGAATCACCTGGTTAGAATAAGGTGAAGATTCTCATCACTCTGGAGTAGGCCTTCTTAGTGGATTCCGCTCTTGAATGTGATAACGTTCTCAGGACCGCCTCAGAGAGCCCTTCTACTCTGGGAAGGGACTGATCAACCTCCAGGCTGTCAGGTTGAATCTGTGCAGATCTGGGCAGAGATGTGTGTCCCACGACACCAGGGTCTGCTCCGGGGGGAGTCTCCAGTATTGTCCCCGACTCATCTGAATGAGCTGGGTGTAAACCAGGATCTCTTGGGCCAGAACGGAATGATGGCTATTACCGAGGCCTGATCCTGACGAATCTTCATCAATACCCTCGGTATCATGGAAAAGGGAGGGAAGATGTAAGCCAGCCTGAACCTCCACGGTATCGACAGAGCATCTATCGCCAGGGGGTTGTCCTCCCTGTATAGAGAGCAGAACCTTTGTACCTTGGCGTTGAACCTGGTTGCCATGAGATCCACCTCCGGTAATCCCCATATCAGGAATATCTGCTTGAAGATCTCCGGACGCAGAGACCACTCCATGGTCAGTAATCCGCGGCTTAAACGATCTGCAATCATTGAGGGACCCCGAATGTGAGTGGCAGATAGATGGGATAGGTTCAACTCTGCCCACCGTAGAATTACCCCGATCTCTGCAAAAAGGGGTAGGGATCTCGTGCCTCCCTGTTTGTTTATGTAAAGAACAGCAGTCATATTGTCTGACTGTACTTTCACCGCTTTGCCCTGGATTTGAGAAGCGAAGTGAAGGAGGGCTAGCCGGATAGCTCGCATCTCTGGGAGATTGGAGGAGAGACGCTGCTCCATGAGAGATGAGCGCCCCAGCCTACTAGGGACGCGTCTGTAGTCAATATGAGCCAAACTGGTTGAGTCATAGACTTCCCTGCAGGGAGATGGAACCACCATCTCAGGGAATTTCGAGTTTGGGAGGATAGAGAGTATAGGGAATCTAGCCCCATAGGGCTGCCGTCCCACTTGTTCAAAACTTCTGTTTGAAGAGGGCGAAGGTCCTATAATGCCCAAGGGACTGCATCTGCAGCCGCTGACATGAGCCCCAACATCTTCATGAGAGTCCGAATGGATACTCGTCGTGGTACCGATAAGAACCTTGCCAGGTCTTGTACCCGGGACTTCCTTTCCGATGTCAACTGAAGAGACATCTCCACAGAGTCGATTATGAAACCTAGATATTGTATTGAAGTCGAAGGGCTCACATTCGATTTCTGCCAGTTGATGATCCACCCTAGGCGGAGCAGAAAGGAAATTGCCAAATGAAGATGGTGGGTGAGAACTGGAACGGTGGCCGCCAAAAGGAGCCAGTCGTCCAGGTAAGGGACAATGGTCAGTCCTTGAAGTCTCAGAGCTGCCACCACCGCTACCACCACCTTGGTGAAGATAAGGGGGGCGCATGAGATTCCAAAGGGGAGAGCGGCAAACTGGAAATGCCTGAGAACCCCGGAAATCTGGACCGCGATCCTGAGATATTTCCGAGACGCGGGATGGATCGGAATATGGAGATAAGCATCCTTGAGATCCAGTGTGGCCATCACATCTCCGAGTTTGAGAATGTGGCTGACTGACCTTATGGTTTCCATACGAAACATTGGTCTCTTTATGAATCGATTGAGATGTCTTAAATCGATTATTATCCGGAGATCGCCTGTCTTTTTGGGAACCAGAAATACTGGTGAATAGATCCCTAGGCCCTGCTCCCCTGCCGCAACCTCCTCTAGAGCCCCCTTTGAAATATAGTCCTGGATGTAGGATTCTAAAATCCTTTGTTTGGCAGGCTGAAAGCCCCGATTGATGAGGAATCTTTCTTGGGGGAGAGAGGCGAAATCTATCAGGTACCCGGAGGAGATGATGCTTAGAACCCAGGGGTCTGCAATCTCCTGGCACCAAATCTCTTTGAAATGGGCAAGGCGTCCTCCCACGGGGATCTGGGGAGAGGGTACGGGGAAAACCAGAGGCGTAACGGCGGGGATAGCAGGGGGAAACCAAGAGCCTCTGAGAGGCCCGCAGTCAGGAGGGATTGGCCTCCTTAGTTGGTCTGCGGGGGCGCCTCGAAAGTCTTCGCTGCCCCCCCCAGTTTCTACGGGAAGTAGCCTGTTGGCCCTGTATGGCGGCTCGATGCTGACTGGGGTGTCCTCGTAAGGGCTGCTGAGGAAGATTCTTGTCCTTCTTGTCAGAGAGGCCCTCCATGATCTTATCCAGCTCGGACCCAAAAAGCCGATCGGGCTCGAACGGAAGCCCACATAAATTATACTTTGAGGCATTATCTGCCTTCCATGGTTTTAGCCATAAGGGTCTACGGGCCGCAGAGACTAGGCCCATGGTCTTGGCCGCTAGCTTTAGCTGCACCTGCGAAGTATCGCATAAAAAGTCCATGGCCAGATTCACCGTTTTGAAAGCGGCCAGGATATCATCACGGGACACACTCTGGTCCACGTCGGTCTGAATTTGGTTTAACTTACTCCTCAGGAAGGACGACACCTCAGATGCTGCTATAGCAGTAGAAGCTGAAGCTGCAGCGGCTGAATAGCCTCTTCTTAAAGTGCACTCCGCCCTCCTATCAAGAGGTCTTGGTAACTACGGGCGAGTCTAGAGTACCCCTCGGTCAGGAGGGGAACATAGAGACAAAAGAAGGGGTATGGGGGGCGCACAATAGGGTAGTAGGCTCAATACAAACTTAATTGTTAAACAACAGCGGGTCTCTCGCTTGGTGTGGTGACCTCCATAGGAGTCTGGGAGGGTCCCGGCAACCTCTAATTTAAAAACTTGACCACCCCCTTGATAGAATCATCCACATAGCATATTTAGCCCACTGATACATCTCCTGCATCGTGGGTTCAGCAGTAGTACGGGAACGGCAGCTGTCACATCTTGAGTATTGGCAGTCGTCATCTAAGGGGGTATCACAGTTGAAGCAGGCCAAATGTTTGCGTTTGGCGGTGGCCTTCCGCTGGTCAGCGTATCGTGGACTACTGTTAACCTGATGAAGGGGACACTTTGGGCCCCGAAACGCGTTGTTCTACACTTTTTATGCAATTAAAGAAGATTCACCTATAAGAGACGGATTGGATCCTGTGTGTTTGCGCCTGATCAGAAACCTTTTTCTCTCCTATCAAGAGGGTCTTGCAGACTCGACCCATCATCTGCAGGCACCAGAGTGCGTCTAGACAACTTGGCTATGGCCATGTCAACCCTGGGAATGAAGCCCCATGATTCCATTAAGGGTTTCGCCATCGGAAACATCATTTTAAATTTGCGAGTCAGGACTGGTCCTTTCTGCGGCTTCTTCCATTCAGTACGCATGACTGAACGGAGGGTCTCATCCGCTTTGAAGACACGCTGTGCCCGACCAGCGGGATTGGAGGACTCCCTAACGTCAACATCCTGGTTGTCACGAGGGTATCAAGAGCCACGTCTGACTCCGTTATACCCGGGGTCAGGAGGTCGCAGCGGGTGGCTGCGCGCTCTATATCTAAAGATCACGTTGTTTCTTAGTGATTGTTTTCTGTGTTTGTCTTGCTATCCTTTTTGTCTCAATCAGGGATCCGTAGCTTCTCCTCCTCAGCTGTTTCTTGACTGCCACTCCCAACCTCCTTATATTCTCCCCTCACACTTCTCTAGTTGCCAGTTATAGAGCTTCCTGCCTGGACATCTATACTGACCCACTGGAGTTGTGAATCCTGGTTGTCGTTCCAGAGTGCTACCCTCCGGATCCCTGTTGGGCTTCTTGTTGTCTCCTGTTGTCGCCCACCTGGGATTATATGTTGAGTTTGTATTGTCTGTCCTTCCCTTGGTGTTTTCCTTTAGAGCTAGTGGTGCGGACTAGTGTTCCCACCGCCCTGTTCACTATCTAGGGCTCAGCTTAGGGAAAGCCAGGGCTTTAGGCACGTGATCGGCGTACGGGTGAGGAACCCGTCTAGGGACGTAGGGGCAGCCAGGTGCCAGCCGCTAGGTGAGTCAGGGGTCACCACCTTCCCTCTCACTTGGGCAGGGCCTTCCTTGTTCCCTCCCTCTGCGTCACGTATGTGATAGTCACGCTGACCGTGATATTATAACTGGCCTTTACTTTTTGTTTTTTGTTTTTTCTCTCTACTTAGAATCCAATATGGATCCTATTGCTGCCTTGGCAAAACAGCTTCAAGGCCTGTCTTTGGAGGTGGCAGGATTGAAGTCGTCTGTCCTCCAACAACAGCAGCAAATGCAGCTGACCGCACCCCCAGCGGTTGCTATGGGTAACCAGGTAGTTACAGAACCCAAGGTTGTTCTTCCTGACAGATTTTCTGGGGGAAGGGACAAATTTGCGACGTTCCGTGAGGCCTGCAAATTATACTTTAAGTTGCGCCCTTACTCCTCAGGTAATGAAGAACAGCGGATAGGGATTGTCATTTCCCTGCTTCAGGGGGACCCACAATCCTGGGCGTTCTCGTTACCCCCTGGTTCCCAGGCTCTCCGGTCAGTGGAGGGATTTTTTGGGGCTTTGGGTCTCATATATGATGACCCTGACCGAGTCGCCCTGGCTGAGTCGAAGTTACGGAGACTCCTACAGGGAGATCGGTCAGCAGAGGAATATTGCTCAGAGTTCCGTAGGTGGGCTACGGATACTCAGTGGAACGACCCGGCTCTCAGGAGTCAGTTCTGCTCTGGGTTATCTGAAAGGGTTAAGGATGCACTGGCGCTGTATGAGACCCCCCTTTCCCTTGATGCTGTTATGTCCCTCTCTATCAGAATAGATAGGCGTCTTAGGGAGAGATCGAAAATTCCTGAGCAATTGGTTACCTCTCCCAAACAACAATTAGTCTGTACTGACTTAGATGAGCCTATGCAGCTAGGCGGAACTTCTCGTCAGGTCCGTCCTCCTGAGGTTCGCCGCAGGGGGGGGGCTTGTTTTTTCTGTGGGGGGAAGGGTCATTTCATTAATGTCTGTCCCTCTTTTCTCAAAAACAAAAGACCGTCGGAAAACTACTAACCCCAGGCTGTGCGGAGGATGTCAGCCGGGGGGTATACGTTTCCTCCATACGAACATCTCAATTTGTGTTACCAGCGGTTATTGTTTTTGGTGTTAAGACGGAGTCTATTTCTTTTTTTCTAGACAGTGGAGCAGGGGTAAATTTGATAGATGCCCATTTTGCCCGCACTATGGGTTTGTCTCTCTGCACGCTGCAGAGACCTATTCCCGTATTCGCTATAGATTCGGCTCCTCTGTCTCAGAGAAACCTCACCCACATTGTTCATAATTTACACCTTCGGGTAGGGGACCACCATAATGAGTGTCTTTCATGTTACGTTCTGGAGGGCCTTCCCTCTCCTGTGGTATTGGGTCTCCCCTGGTTGGTAGCGCACAATCCAGTGGTGGATTGGCAGGCCAGGGAGATATTGCAGTGGAGTGAGCATTGCAGAGAGAATTGCTTAAATAACAATTGCTTAATCGCCTCCATAGCTTCCCTACCTACATTTATTTTGGACTTTGAGGACGTTTTTTCTGAAAAGGGTTGTCAGAAGCTACCACCTCATCGTCCTTATGATTGCCCGGTTAACCTGATTCCCGGTGCAAAATTACCCAAGTCCAGGTTGTATAATCTTTCGGGTCCCGAGAGACAAGCCATGAAAGATTATATCTCCGAGAGTCTGGCTAAGGGACACATCAGACCCTCTTCTTCACCCGTGGCTGCAGGGTTTTTCTTTGTTAAAAAGAAAGATGGGGGCCTGCGTCCTTGCCTAGATTTCCGTGAGCTAAACCAGATAACCATCCGAGACCCATACCCTCTTCCTCTCATTCCTGACCTTTTTAATCAGATTGCGGGTGCTAGGTGGTTCTCCAAACTTGATCTTAGGGGGGCCTACAATCTGATTCGTATCAGGGAAGGGGATGAGTGGAAGACAGCTTTTAACACCCCTGAGGGGCATTATGAAAATCTAGTTATGCCTTTCGGTCTGACCAATGCCCCCGCTGTCTTCCAACATTTCGTTAATGATATTTTTAGTCATCTCATCGGCAGGTTTGTAGTCATATACCTAGATGATATCTTAATTTATTCGGCTGATCTGAAAACACATGAGGTGCATGTCAGGCAAGTACTGCAGGTCCTACGGACGAATAAATTATATGCGAAAATTGAAAAATGTGTCTTCGCCGTTCAGGAAATACAGTTCCTGGGATATCTATTATCTGCTTCAGGTTTCCGTATGGATCCTGGGAAGGTCCAGGCAATTTTAGATTGGGATCTTCCTGAGAACCTTAAAGCCCTACAACGGTTTTTGGGTTTCGCAAATTTCTATAGAAAGTTCATTAAAAATTATTCAGTGATCGTTAAACCCCTTACCGACATGACTAGGAAGGGGACTGATTTTTCCAAATGGTCTGACGCCGCTAAAAATGCATTTTCCTCTCTAAAAGAGAGGTTTACCTCGGCACCTGTTCTAATTCAACCTGATGTCTCCCAGCCTTTTATTGCTGAGGTAGATGCGTCAGAGGTGGGAGTGGGGGCTGTATTGTCTCAGGGTCCGTCTCCTGGCAAATGGCGCCCTTGCGCTTTCTTTTCCAAAAAATTATCTTCTGCAGAGAAGAACTATGATGTTGGAAATAGGGAACTGTTGGCGATTAAACTGGCGCTTGAAGAGTGGCGTCACTTCTTAGAGGGAGCAATCCACCCCGTCACGGTGATTACGGATCACAAAAACCTTCTGTACCTAGAATCGGCTAAGCGTCTCACCCCTAGACAAGCTAGGTGGTCGCTATTCTTTACCAGATTTAACTTTGTAATCACCTATCGTCCTGGGGCAAAAAATATCAAGGCAGACGCGTTATCTCGTAGTTTCCCTGGAGGGGGTAATGTTAGTGATCCGGTACCTATTTTACAAAGAGGAGTGGTTGTCTCTGCTGTACACTCTGTTCTAGAGGGAAAGGTGTTAGAGGCCCAGGGGGACGCCCCGGCCTCTTGCCCCTCAGAGAAATTGTTTGTACCGTTAAACCTGCGTCTTGAATTATTAAAAGAACATCATAATTCGGCACTTGCTGGGCACCCGGGTAGTAAAGCAACCTTGGAGCTATTATCTCGTCGTTTTTGGTGGCCAAGGTTGCGTCAGGATGTAATGGATTTCGTGTCTACTTGCTCTACTTGTGCACGCGCGAAAGTCTCTCTCACACGTCCAGCAGGGTCTTTATTGCCACTTTTTATCCCCAATAGGCCATGGACACATCTGTCAATGGATTTCATCACTGACTTACCGTTGTCTGCGGGTAAAACAGTTATTTTGGTAGTAGTAGACAGGTTTAGCAAAATGGTACACTTTATTGCGCTACCCGCACTTCCTAATGCTAAAATTCTTGCTCAGGTGTTTATCAGTGAAATCGTGAAGCTTCACGGGGTCCCTTCCGATGTGGTTTCGGATCGGGGAACACAGTTTATTTCTAAGTTTTGGAAAGCTTTTTGTTCCCGTTTGGGGGTACACTTGTCCTTTTCCTCAGCTTTCCATCCTCAGTCAAATGGACAGACTGAGCATACCAACCAAAACCTAGAAACATATTTAAGGTGTTTTGTGTCTGAAAACCAAGAGTTGTGGTCATCATATTTACCGTTAGCTGAGTTTGCCATAAATAATCATTATCAGGAGTCCACTGGCAAGTCACCATTCCTTGGTGCATACGGTTTTCATCCCCAATTTTGTACTTTCAAAGAGGGGGGGTCTTCTGGGGTTCCCGAAGAGGAAAGGTTTTCTTCATCTCTTTCATCGGTATGGCAGAAGGTGCAAGTTAACTTGAAAAAGATGAGTGGTAAATATAAATGCATGGCCGATAAGAAACGGTCGCCAGGTCCGGACCTAGGAGTGAATGACTGACTATGTGTGGTTGTCTACTAGGAATATTAAGTTGAAGGTTCCCTCTTGGAAACTGGGCCCTAGGTTCATTGGTCCTTATAAAATAGTAGCCGTTATTAACCCTGTGGCTTTTCGCCTGGAGCTACCTCAGACTTTTAAGATCCATAACGTCTTCCATAAATCGTTACTCAAGAAGTATGTTCCACCTCTAGAACCATCACCACTGCCACCTCCTCCTGTTATTGTGGATGGTAATCTGGAGTTTCAAATAGCCAGAATTGTTGATTCTCGTCGGGTCCGCCGCTCTCTTCAGTATCTGGTGCATTGGAGGGGTTACGGTCCCGAGGAAAGAATGTGGGTTCCAGCGTCAGAGGTAAACGCCAACAGGTTAATTCAGGCTTTCCATACCTCTCATCCGGAGAGACCTGGTCCTGAGTGTCCGGAGGCCCCTCGTGAAAGGGGGGGTACTGTCACGAGGGTATCAAGAGCCACGTCTGACTCCGTTATACCCGGGGTCAGGAGGTCGCAGCGGGTGGCTGCGCGCTCTATATCTAAAGATCACGTTGTTTCTTAGTGATTGTTTTCTGTGTTTGCCTTGCTATCCTTTTTGTCTCAATCAGGGATCCGTAGCTTCTCCTCCTCAGCTGTTTCTTGTCTGCCACTCCCAACCTCCTTATATTCTCCCCTCACACTTCTCTAGTTGCCAGTTATAGAGCTTCCTGCCTGGACATCTATACTGACCCACTGGAGTTGTGAATCCTGGTTGTCGTTCCAGAGTGCTACCCTCCGGATCCCTGTTGGGCTTCTTGTTGTCTCCTGTTGTCGCCCACCTGGGATTATATGTTGAGTTTGTATTGTCTGTCCTTCCCTTGGTGTTTTCCTTTAGAGCTAGTGGTGCGGACTAGTGTTCCCACCGCCCTGTTCACTATCTAGGGCTCAGCTTAGGGAAAGCCAGGGCTTTAGGCACGTGATCGGCGTACGGGTGAGGAACCCGTCTAGGGACGTCAGGGCAGCCAGGTGCCAGCCGCTAGGTGAGTCAGGGGTCACCACCTTCCCTCTCACTTGGGCAGGGCCTTCCTTGTTCCCTCCCTCTGGGTCACGTATGTGATAGTCACGCCGACCGTGATACTGGTCCCCCGACCGGATGGACTTTAGAAGCTTTTGAGTTTTTTCTGGCGGAAAAAAACATGAGGTTAACTCTTCCTCATCCGAGGAAGATGAGCCCACTGAAACAACAGCGGGTCTCTCGCTTGGTGTGGTGACCTCCATAGGAGTCTGGGAGGGTCCCGGCAACCTCTCATTTAAAAGCTTGACCACCCCCTTGATAGATTCATCCACATAGCATATTTAGCCCACTGATACATCTCCTGCATCGTGGGTTCAGCAGTGGTACGGGAACGGCAGCTGTCACATCTTGAGTATTGGCAGTCGTCATCTAAGGGGGTATCACAGTTGAAGCAGGCCAAATGTTTGCGTTTGGCGGTGGCCTTCCGCTGGTCAGCGTCTCGTGGAGAAGACATGACTGCGAAAAAGGAAGAGGAGGATTAAACCCCTATTAAGCAATAAGAAGACAAAAAATAAAAATAAAATTTTTGAGAATAAGCCCACCAACAGAAACAAAGTTTCAGTCTCAATATCACCAGAAATGATAGAGAAAATCTCTCTCAGCACAATAGGACTCTGGAGGCTTGCTAAAAAAGCTGCACAACCAGAGACTGAGTGAGGGTAACTGAGGGCCTATAAGGAGGTGTGAGGGACCGCCCAAAGGCAGAGCCCTTGCAGCTAATTAATCAAACTTGATGTTGCTGCCCACTACACTCCTACTTTCTGTCACTCTTCCCTTTCCTCCCTTTTTTTTTTTTTTTAACTTGGGGAAGATATTCCCCCCAGAGATCAGGGAATTAATCATTCCATGCAGGAAAAAGAAAAAACGAACAGAATGTACCCTCAAACGGGTCATTGACTTCCCCCCTCCCCTGTAGGGATGCGAGCGCTGCAGCGACAGCTGCCGGCGAGGGAGCCGCAGAGCAGTGACGTCACTGGTGACGTCATCCAGGGAGACCGCGGCGCGCGGCTCGGAAGCGGCGCCGTCAGCACACAGCCCCGAACAGCATGAGGAGGACAGAAAACCCTGAGGAAAGATCAAGGTTAGAGGGGGAGGAAGGGACATAAGAAAGAGAAAGGCAAATAGCCCTAAAGATAGAAAATATAAGGGGAAGAAAAATGTCATATCCCCTCCTATGCTCCCACCAAGGAAAAAAAGGAGGGGGGAGCTGCACGCCAGTCCACCTGTCCAAAGGACAGAAAAAAACACAGTGGTTGGGGGGTAGTTCCCTCCTTTTGAGGGAGTGGGAACTCTTGTTATTGGTTCTTGGGCTCATTAAAAATTCCGCCGGTCCTACCAGTCCACAGGGGGCAGTTAACCCCATCTGTGCTGCTGGTAGGACGTAAGGGAATCTGAAGTTCTCTTCTAGAGGCTTAAAGAAACTTAGGGCATAACCTTTCTCTATAATGTCTAGCACCCAAGGTTCTAAAATTGTTCTTAGCTAAAGTAGGGTTAGAAACTAGTTAAATGATCTCAGACAAACCATCAGAAATCATGTTTGCCACCCTGCTTACCTCCACGAGTGTTTCTTGAGGAACCTTTTTTTAAAGGAAATAGGACCTCTGCCTTTGTCCTGAAATAATTTCTGTCTGAACCTTTCTGGAGACTTGTCTCTACAAAACTGGTTACTCCTGTAAGCTTGGATAAAGAACTTACCCTTAGTATCAATTAACTGCTCCAAAGGTTATCAACTTCAGAGCTAAAGAGCCTTCCAAGCTCAGACTCCAGGTTATATGGGCTATATTTTGAGGAATTTTCTCTCTACCTGCTACGGACAGTGACATGGCTTTAAAGGATAATTTAACATGTTGAAAGTAAGAATCCACTGTACGATTAAAATATATAAAGGTGGAAAACATTTCATCCCAAATGAAAGGATATGAATGTCACTGTCAATTACATGTTGCCATTTCTTAAGCCTTTTAGATACCTTACATGAAGCAACAGCACATTGAGCAGAGTTCGCAGAACAGCCCTTTTTAGGGACACAATCAATGCACCTCTCCATGGGATGACATATAATAGGGTAAATTACAAATTCTGCATTGCAGTTAAAAAAAATTTTTTTTGATCATTTATATCATCTACCTGTATTCAAAGATCTAAACGTATCAGACTTTTAGACATGATTGCAGGTTTTACATTTACTATGGCCAGATTTGTGTGATCCTCACATTGAGAGCCATATTTTATATGAAGTTTAAACTTATCAAATACTCTGACCCAATTTTATTTTTTATTTTTTAATTTAACATCTTTATTACTATACAAAACAAGTACACAAAAAGAAATTCATTCTTATTATAAATTATCACAATTTTTTCCCCTTGACACCATTACACCCCCTCCCCCCCCCCCCACCCCACCCTGCGATGCGTCCACGCCCCCCCTCAAAAAGGAATAGGGAGAAGGGGAGAGAGAAAAAAATAATATAATATAATAAATAAAAAATAAATAAAAATTACATTTTATACCACATGCAGTCATATCAGAACTACCAGCCGTCCCATATCTTAACCCATTTCTCTATTCCACCTCTCTGCTTATAGAGAATCCGTTCATAATTTTTAACCTTGTTGACCAGGTTTATCCAATTATTTACCTCTGGGGCATGGTGTGCAAACCAGCTCCGACTGATCAGGAGCCTGGCCAATAATAGTGTTCTACCTAATAGGATCTTTTGAGATTTGTGACTACTTAATATCGAAAGATCGTTCAGTAGAAACAATTGTGGCTCAAGAGGAATCCGTATTTTTAACTTATGGGTGAGGAGATTATTAATACCATTCCAATATGATCCGAGTTCTGGGCATGCCCAGACCATATGCAAATAATCCGCACCAACAGTATCACAACGAGGACACTTGGAGGTAGCTCTTATTCCACACTTGTTTAACCAGATGGGGGTAACATATAGTCTATGATAAATATTAAACTGTATTAAAACGTGAGTAAAATTGTGAGAAAGTACATCTGGGTTAGTAAAAATACTCCCCCACCCTACCATTTGTATGTTTGGGCAATCCATCTCCCAGGCCCTTTATCCTGGTGATCGTGTCTCAGAAAATCGTGACTTAATTAGTAATTTATATATATTTGAAATCTTCATTCTTAATGGTGTCTTCCCGAACCTCTCATTTAACAGAGAAGAATTGTCTATTTCTTAACAGTGATTTATCATCCAGACTAAAAAGTGCCGACCGAAGCTGAAAATACCTGAACCAAGATAAATTCTCTACACTGTGTGATAGTTCCACAAACGACTTAATTTCTCTATTCTTAACAACCTGTGCCATATAAATAATCCCATTCTTTTGCCAGAATTGATCCATTGCTATACCATCTAAAATCTGTAAGTGAATATTGTGCCAGAGAGGCATGAATATAAGTGATCCCTTTACCCCCCAACCATCCTCTAGTAATAGCCCACATTTTCGATAGTCATTTTGTAGTCCCTTTATAACCCCGATCCCTGTTAGGGAGAGAGGAAATGGGAAGGGAAAGGAGGGGGAAAAAAAGGGGAAAAAAAGGGAGAAGAGAGGGAAGTAAGGAAAAAGAGGAACGCAAAATGGCCCCAAAAGCTAGTAGGCGTTCCGCAGACCTCTCTGGCCAGAAACCGGCCACTAAATCCTTCGAAGGAACAAAAATAGACCAATTCCTAAGGTCCCCAAGGGTTATTACCAGAGGTGGTCAAAAGGACATTAGTTCCAAAAGAACTGACAATTTTGAGGTGATGGAAGCAGAATCACAAAAAGTTTCTGGGTACCCTCAAGGGGAAGGGGGAATAGAGGGAGAAGATATGTTCAACGTCAACTCTACCTCGCTAAAAGAAATACTATTGTCAGTAAAACAGAATGGGGATTTAATACAAGGCATTACAACCCAACTTGGGTCAATTCAAGCCGATGTGGGACTGATTAGAGACGATTTGTCAAAAATCCGAGATAGAGTGACAATGTGGAGAGTTCTATAGCTATAATATACAGAATGATTCCCAAAAAATAAACAGCGAGGTGTCCACCCTGAAAATAGATCTCAATCTTCTTAAAAGAAGGTGTGGAAGATAAGAACCCTACCCAATTTATACAGACGATGATCCTGGAGAATTTTGGGAGGGATCTTTTTTCACCTTTGTTTATGGTAGAAAGAGCCCATCGGGTCCCAGGTGGGAAACCAATCCCTGGGAGACACCACAAACATTCCTTGCTAAGATGCTGGTTTCAAGGGACAGAGATACGGTACTAAGAGGGGCGAGGGAATGTTCCCCCGTTCTATATGATGGGAACAGATTGGCCTTCTTTCCTGATTTTTCAAAGGATATCCAGGAAAAGAGATGCTCGTTTATGACTGTTAAAAAGAGGTTAAGAGAAAGGGATATTAAATACTCACTTATTTTCCCAGCAAAACTTCGGATTATTTTTAAGGATACAACCTTTTTCTTTGACACTCCGGATAAAGCCGCGGATTGGCTTGAACGAAATAATATGTGACCTAACTGTTGTAGGGTTGGCTGGGAATAACAGTTGTTAGAGGGTGTTTATATTTTCCACTTTCTTTGTTTAGTTAGCGGGGAGGTGCCGAGCAGGAGGGGAGTGTGGAAGGGATGGTCATAGGCGAGAGATCTGCTGCAATATGTGGTGGATTACTTATATGGGGGGGTTGGGATTGGATTGGGATGCGTCTTCTTTCCCTTTTTTTTTTATTTTTATTGATTGTTGTTCATAATGTCTATTAGAATTCTTACCTGGAATGTTAGGGGCTTAGAGGACAGAAGAAAGAGACAAGCGGTTTTTGATTTGATGCGTATACACCTCCCAGCAATTGTATGCTTGATAGAAACACACCTTACTGGGGAGACCTCCAGGGTGGTCACCAGGGGATGGGCTGCGCATACCTACCACTCGACCTTCTCTAGTCACTCTAGGGGAGTAACTGTTTTCATTCATAGAACTATAGATCCTCTGTTGACCACCAGGGAAGATTTCTCTTCCTATACTGCAAGCTGGGGGGGAAGATATGCATTTTGGCCTTTGTTTATATCCCACCTCCATTTTCTTTCTCAGTGCTTAACTCTCTGTTAAAATTTATAGACAAATGGCCGGAAGGCCCCACATTGATTACTGATGACTGTAATTGTGTTATTAACCCGGCAGTAGATAGGGTCTCTATGGGTGTCGAGGGAGATGCCTCTGTTCAGGGGTCCCCCCTGGCATGTTTTTGTTCTGAGGCTGGGTTTGAGGATGTTTGGGCAAGGGGGAAGGGTCTTCTCGTGTATTAGTAAATTAGGTAGATCTATGTCCAGAATAGACCATGCTCTGATCAATAAAAAATATGTGCGATATGTAAAACGAATGAAGTTTGAGACTAGGTCACTCTCGGACCATCTACCGTTACTCGTTGAACTTTGCCTGGCCCAGGATAAACAAATAGGTAGGCCTCTTTTTAGATTGAATCCTTATTGGCTATCACTAATAAAGAACCATGAAATAATACATAAGGAAATTAATCAATTCTGGGTTACTAATTATAGGTCAACTAAAATCCAAATAGTATGAGATACCTTTAAGGCCTATATGAGGGGAATAATTGTCAGTCACATTGCAAACCTGAGAAAGGAGTATGGGAAAAATGAGAAAAACTTAAAAGAACAAGCCTCTTCAGCTACACAACTTTTTTTTTATATAAATAAGACCGAGGAAAGTAGGGAAACTATGCAGAAGACTACACAGGCATACTCCAACTTCTTGCTGGAGAAGGCACAACAGAGTCTATTCTTTAAGGGGCAAAAATATTTTACTGAACCAGAGCGACCAGGAAAACTCCTATCTAGGGTGATCTCGAGCCAGGAATCTAAAAAAAATATAGATAATATACGATTGGCTAATGGGAGGATGGTTAGGGGACAAAACTCCATAGAGAAGGTCTTACTTGAGTACTTTTCAGATCTCTACAAAGCCGGCAGGATCACGGATGAAATGATGGACTCCTATCTTGATGGTATTGTCTTTCCTACTATTACTCCGGCTCAAAAGAAGGTACTCGAGTCCGATCTCTCTATTCAGGAGCTCGAAGGGGCAATTAAACTATGCTCGGGGAACTCCACCCCCGCTTCAGATGGACTCCCATATGAATTTTATGGTAAATATAAGGAGGTTGTTTTTCCTAAATTGCTGGAGGTCCTTGCTTAATCGGTGGAGGAGGGGAACCTGCCGGGTTAAATGATGGAAGCGGTAATAATACTAATTCCAAAAAAAGGTAAGGACCCCATAGATTTGGGATCCTATAGACCGATTTCATTGCTGAACGCGGATGTAAAGATCCTGGCGAGGATCTTGGCCACAAGACTTTCTGCGGTTATCTCTTCTGTTGTCCATCCGGACCAGAACGGCTTTATTCCAAATAAAGGTACCCATCATAATCTTCATCGGCTCTTTGCCAACATACAGGTTCCTGGGGGGTCTGCTCGCTCCATCCTGTCTTTAGATGCCTCTAAGGCCTTTGACAGGGTGGAGTGGCGATTCCTATGGAGGGTTTTGGCGAGGATGGGCTTTGGGGAGAGATTTATAAATATGATTAAAACACTGTATAGATCCCCTATGGCCAAGCTGAGTCTCAATGGGAGCATTACTCCCAGTATTAACCTAAATAGAGGTACTCGCCAGGGCTACCCACTATCTCCACTCCTATTTGATATTTATATTGAGCCCCTGGCTTTGGCTATTAGTCAGGATGTTCAAATTAAAGGATTTGAAACATTAGGAGTGAAAGACCGCATTTCTCTATATGCGGACGATGTCCTTTTTTCCATAAATAATACAGAAATAACTGTCCCAAGAATTATCCGTATGGTTAAACTATTTGGTGAGGTATCAGGCCTAGATATAAACTGGTCAAAAACCACTTTGATGCCAATAGACCCGGTGTCCCAAAAGGAGTCATTGATAACCCAGCTAGATGTGGTCGATACTTTTCAATACTTGGGTATGAATATATCTCCCAAGGTTGAAAATTCTGTACATCTTAACCTGATCCCATTGATAACAAAAACTAGGGCAAAAATAGGGCTTTTGTCTGAGACTTCCTTTATCCAGAGCTGACCGAGTTTCACTGGTTAAAATGGTAATTCTACCCCAATTCCTCTATGTTCTTAGGAATATACCTATTTGGATAGAGGATAAATATTACGGAAAACTTATGGAAAGAATAATTAATGATTTAGTCTGGGGAAGAAAACGAGTGAGACTCAAATCGGAATATCTATATAAACCGTTGGAGCATGGGGGTTTAAATCTCCCATGCTTTAAAGGCTATTTTATTGCTGCTCAGCTATGGATGTGTAATGAATGGCCAAATAGTACACTTCTAAGTAGCCTAGTAAGAAGCTCTGCGCATAATAACATATTCACGCTTCTGGAATCTGGGCTATTGACTAACAGGGTTCGGACCCAATTGATGTATTTCAGACCAAGCTGAAAAACTTTCCCATTATATTGACTTTTCAGAAGGGATGGAGTTATAGACTATTTTGTCTTTTCTTTAAAATATCCCTCTGTTTTTCAAGTACACGGGGCAGAGACAACCAATTGCTGTGCTGCAGAGGTATGCAATGGAAACATCATTCCACTTTTTTTCCTCCAGTTGCTTATACAGAGTTAGAGTGCCATCTAGTGTATCTAAAAGAAAATTAAATTGCAGTAAGGTTTTCCACAAAACAACAGCATACAAATGTATATGGTAATTCTTCTATAGAGCAAACATGAAAAGAGTTCCATTTGCACATTCACTTCTGACAGATGTATTACCCCTGTCCTGACCGATCAATTTTCCGTTTTTTCTTTATTGTTTTTTTTTTTACTCAGGCAGCTAGTCACCTGCATCCTGTGTGCCTGTATGCAGGTTGCATTTCACAAAGAGACAGACTGTAGGCTATCGTGGATTTGCAATTGAACACTGCCACTGGTGCCTGTCAGACCTGTAGACCCGACTCCTGCGTCGTGTCCAAAACCTGTATGGGTCCTAAGTAATAGCGCACTTGGTTGCAGTGCAATCGAGTTTATAGCGTCAACAACTCTGAGGCCACTACCTCCGTACCTTGCTGGCACCTATCAAACTAAGCCCTAGAGAATATTCTTATTGTTGATGGTATAACCTCGATTGCACTGCAACCGAGTGCTCCATTACTTAGGACCCAGACAGGCTTTGGTCACGACGCAGGAGTGGGGTCAACAGGTCTGACAGGCACCAGTGGCAGTGTTCAATTGCGAATCCACGATAGCCTACAGTCTGTCTCGGCGTGAAATGCAATCTGCATACAGGCACACAGGATGCAGGTGACTCTTCAGTGACTAGTGTTCCTACCTATAGCCATATTTACTTGATATGTCAAGTTGGTGCACTGTAACAATCCTTCTAGACTGTGAATGGGTCAATGGAGGCATTGTTGCAGCACACATACACCAAATTTGCCTCTGTCAGTACAACTGGGGCGTCTCATTCGTTGTTGAACCCACAACTGGGGCCCTATAATATATCAATTCCTAGGGTGCACTACCAGTGTGATCAGTATTGCACACTTGTAGATTCTGGCATATATTTTCAAATACTAACAGTATCTATCTGCCGTACCTTTTGCTAATCCATGTGTCATGGTCCCGACTGTGACAGGGACTAGAAGATCGAGGAGACTGGCTGCACATGATTGACAGCCTCTTTGGATTCACCTTTCTGTGTTGTTGCTGGGAATGACCACACCTCTTGTCTCAGGTGTAGCTTAAGTGGTCCTTCCTTCTCTATTTAGTCCGGCCTCACACATCATGCTATGCGGTTGATAGCTCCTTATTTGTGGAAGTCCTGGTGTTGGTTCTCTCTGAGTTCCTGCTCATCCGCATACTTCTAGAGGTTAAGTTTATCTTCTTTGTTGTTTTCCCCTACCTGCTTATATTAGGCCTGAGCGGGTCTCCAATTCCTTCATCTGGGAAGGAATAGGCCATCCGTGTCCTGACACTATCTGAGCCCTGTTAGGGTTAGATAGGACTTAGGTTCCTGATTATGAACATTCCTACCTTCTAGGTCTGTTCATACTGATAGCAGTCAGGGCTAGGTGTGACCATTTCCCTTTCCCTAGTTTCCAGGCCTAATACCTTTTCCCTTCTGTGTTCAGTGTGAAGTGTATTTACCACACTGCCCCATGACACCATGTGGGGGAATTTTTCCTCACTTTTATTATTGATAATAAAGTTATCTTTTGTTTTCATTTTAACCTTTCTTCAAGGCAGTAAGTTGTTGTTTGTGGGGCAAGTTGTACTCTCTAATAGCATCATTTATTATTTCATAAAATGTAGTGATAAGCTGGATAAAATTCTATTTGGGATGAAATAGGGAAAACAAAAACAATTCCACCTTGGTTTTATGGATTTTGTTTTTTTTGTGTTCCTTATGCAGTAAAACTGATATGTTGACTTCATTCTTTGAATTTGTACGATTACAGCAATACTACATTTTTATAGTTTTTCTTGTGCTTTAATACTTTAAAAAAAATTGCTTTTTTAGTGAAACAATGAAAAAAAAAACAGCAAATTGGCCATTTAGATTTTTTGTTTTCGTTACACTGTTCACACTATGAGATAAATATTTTTATATTTTAATAGAACAGACGTTTTAGGATGCCGTGATGCTAATGTTTATTTTTTTGGGTTCGTTTTACCGAAAAAGATAAAAACATCTCGCACAATATGATAGCAAATATGCGGCTGTGCATGGCTACATTTATAAAATCACACAAAATAATGCACTAAAACAATAGATGCAAACATAATATATGGACTAAGCCCTCACTCTAATAATAAAATCTGAGACTCTCAGCGTGGATAGGCGGGCACAGATGTGTTTTGATCAAAATATATTGGCTGAGAGTCTAAAATTTTATTATTAGAGTGAGGGCTTAGTCCAGATATAATGTTTGCATCTATTGTTTTAGTGCATTATTTTCCATGATTTTTACCGGTAAATGTAGCCATGCGCATCCTCACATTTACTACCATATAGTGCAGGATGTTTTGTATCTTTTTCCGTAATTTTTTTGATTAGTCTTAAAAGAGTGGCACCTTTATGTCTTGGGAGTAGCATTCTTTTGCACTTTTGCCCCTATCTAACAGGCAGCCTTGATTAAGGTGGTACATATAGCTGTGTGTGCTCCTCCTCTCATTGGTTGCTTGATGCACACAGAGGTAACTAGGAGCAGAACACTATATGTTAATGGTCTGCTCTCCTGAATACAGATGCCCAAAGGCATAGGTATTTTTAGAGTAGGACCTGCCCGACTGAGACCACCTTGGTGCTGGTAGGTGGGCACAGATGTGTTTTGATCAAAATATATTGGCTGAGAGTCTCAGACTTTATTATTAGAGTGACGGCTTAGTCCATATATTATGCTTGCATCTATTGTTTTAGTGCATTATTTTCCTTGATTTTATTTTTAATATCGGAATAGGGGGTGATTTAAATTTTAAGATATTTTTAATATTTAAAAATATTTTTTTTTTAAATGTTTTCATTTATATTAACCCTTTCACCTGGTGTTTTAGTTTATCACTCCCTGCCTTTCCGGGGCCACAACTTTTTTATTCTACCGTTCACACAGCTATGCTGTACTTTCTAATGGCACAATTTAAAGGGGTTCTCCGGGCTTTTAATATTGATGACCTATCCTCAGGATAGGTCATCAATATCAGATAGGCGGGGGTCCGACACCCGGCACCCCCGCCGATCAGCTGTTTGAAGAGGAGGCGCGCGCCATGCCAGCGCTGCCTCCTCTTCACTGTTTACCTTCTCGCTGTTGCCTCTGCAGCGGTGAGAAGGTGTAATTACACCTAACCGTCCCATTCATTTCAATGGCACAGATCGTTTCCATACACTTGTATAGGACCGATCCATCCCATTCATTTCAATGGTTTGGCTGCAGAGGCGACGGCGAGAAGGTAAACAGTGAAGAGGAGGCACCCCTGCCAACAGCTGATCGGCAGGGGTGCTGGGTGTCGGGCCCCCGCCGATCTGATATTGGTGACCTATCCTGAGGATAGGTCATCAATATTAAAAGCCTGGAGAACCCCTTTAATACTGCATACAATATAGTGAGGAGCTGGAAAAAGTTTCCAATTGGGGGGAATTGGAA